>NW_010266975.1:0-7187 GCF_000690775.1 Eurypyga helias | reverse complement strand
CCGGGCTGCTCGCCGCCAGAGCTGCCCCGGGCGCCGGGCAGTAGCGTGCGGGACCCCCCTTGCCTTTCGCAGGAGGGGGCTGGGGGTCCTGCCACCGTCGAGCGGTGCTTGCGTGACGGTCCTTCGGAGGTAGGAGGCCTGCATGAAGTAATTGTAAGCCCAAACGTGGTTGTCAGTAGTCATCATTTCGTGCCTGATGTGGTCAGACATCTCTGTGGCATCAGTCCGGAAGCAGTGGAGGACTGTGGCTTTGAGGAATCTGGTTTTCTTCAAATGGATCGTAACTCAGTGAGGTCTTGCTAAGCATTAACCGAACACGATGCAAAGTTGCCAAAGGACAACACTGTGAGCTTCATCTTTCACTTTCAAGTTAATTGCGCAGCACAGAGCCATACTTTAGATAATTGAGGTGTAGGTTCACAAATCCTGTTACTGAGAACTAATTATAGTACAACTTCCTGGTTAAGCTGAATACATCTAGAGAGTTATCCCATAGTACTGGGAGCTGAGATACTAGGAAGAAAAAAGATCCTGGTGTAGACTGGGAGATCTCTGTGGTCTGTTGGAGAACTTATAGAAAAGCTTGTGACTTTTTGTGACCAAAAGCTTAGTCCCCCTATCAAAATCAAGTTTGCTAGCCCAGAGTTTACACTTGGTAAAGCTACATCAGATGTTTCTTGTATAAATTGAGGAGGTAAGCTAAAACCAGAGGAACAGCCAAGCCTTTGGGAAGATACGGGTAATCTTACACTTCCTGAAGCCTTTGTAGTGCATTCAAAATAATTTAAAATGTTTTCTTCGGTAAATTTAGTATTTAAGGTGTCTTGCTGCTGGAAGACTCATGGTATGGATGCTCTTAAACATGCGGTAAAATTTCCCCGAGAAATTGGTGGTTTGAGGTTGAAATCTTGATTGTAATGCCCTGATATGTGTAAAAGCTTGTGCAAGTCTCATTTAAGTCTTTTAATAACACTTTTCCATATTTGTATTACAAAAAATGCTGGTAGAATAGGATTAATTTCTGGTTCAGGAAAAAGCTCACAAAAACGGGAATTAGAATATAGTTTGTAATTAAATAACTTTAAAAATTAATTATTTAAGTTTGGCACCACGTTATGAAAATATTTGTGATTATAATGAACTCTAACTTCTGCTTCTGATCCAAACTTGTGCAGAAGAAAAGAATACATAAATTTTATTTTACATGGAAGGAGACTTTAGAATTTAATCAAACTTGGCAGATGAACTTCAGATATAATGAAAGGGGATTTCACTTCCAATTTTGAAATCTAAATTGTAAAATATACAGGTTAGAAACAGCCTTGGTTGGTATCAGTGACTTTACTGCCCAGACTAACTCCAATTAAGTAATTCTTGTAAAATTACTGAATTATTTTTAAACAACTTGGAGCTTTTTTTTTTTAAAGTAAGTATGTACTTTTTGCTCTGTTACAACTATAGAAAACGTTATCTGATGGATTTTTTTACCCACCACTGGCAACTTACAGACCTAGGCATAGGAACATTCCTTTTAATTTTACCAATGAAATGGATACTGGGTCAAACTAGCCTTTGAGATGATGGGAAGGGTTGCTAAGGAACACTAATGTGCAGGGTTTTTCTTGTTGTAAACCCATGTTTTTTTAGAATTCTCTAAGGAGAGACAGAATAAATTTTCTTTTAGATGTGCTTGTTTACATCAGCTGTCTTGGGTGAGGGGACAGGGTAGGGTCATTAATACTGCCAGGCTCATGCGTGGTGGTATTGTTTCTCTACCTGAGAAAACTAATTCATAATTAAGTCAAGTGCGTGCGCAGAATTGCACTCCTCTGCTATGTAAATCCATCTTATATTGCATTTTTTTTGGATTCTGTGAATTGTAGTTGGAACCCAACTGTCTCTGTTTAGGAATGAGCATGTGGCTTATTAATCTTGCATTGCATTTGCCTTTTGCCTACCTTCTAAACTAAAGGCACTGATTAATTTTTCAAATAGGAGTATGAGTGGGGAACCAAGTGATATAAAAGCTTAATGTGCATTATGTTTTTTGTTTTTCAGCTCATGCCTGCCCAGCCTGGGTTACCTGACCATCAGAGATCTTTAAGCCTGTCCTCTCCTTTGATTTAATTTGGAGGAATGGACAGGTGCCCAGCTGGCAATTTAATTTTGAATACTCAAAATCAAGTTAATAATTTATAGTGTTGCATAATAGAATAGATAATGGTGGACATATTAAAATAGGAAACAAAACCTTAGGTATGGTAGCTTTTATTTCTTTACCAGTAGCACAAGGATATATACATTTTTCCATTTTAGATCTTTTGCAGACTTCTGTTGGTTTAGGACAGACAGGAAAAAGATGTCTGCTCTCTGTGTTGTGTATAGAATCCTGTGATAATAGTCTCTGCTTATAAACTAGCCTTTAATTTCAGACTCCTGATTATTTAAAGTCATGACAAAAGATCACATGTAGGCATATAACTGGAGGAAGAAAATGAGCAGAACCAACAAGTAGAACTAAGTGTTATTTTCCTGTGTTAGTGCTGCTTGAATCTTGATGGAGCAATAAATTTACCTTGTATTTCCTTATCCCAGCCAAACTGTGTGTAGTCTCCTTAAAACTAAACTGAATGTTTTTGTTAAGAAAAGTGACCCTTATGTGTCATACAAGTGTTGATCTGCCTTTTAAGGTACATTTGTTAGCATTGTAGTTTGATTATAATTGTGTTTAGAATTACTATTACGCCCATAGGAAAACAAAATAACTTTTAGCCCTCTGCAGAAAAGTAGAGACAAGATGCTCATTTACCTCTTTAAAATGCCCGAGTAAATTGCTTTGGTGCAGGAGACATTGTGTAGGTACATAACATCCTTAACTTGCTTCTGGTGATCTGTCAAATATCACAGAATGACATGGAATATACTAAAGGATAATATTAGACTACTTAGAAAACTAAATTATATGTCATGGTTTGCCAGATCTCTTTTTTTAATTGTAGCCAAGTTCTACTTCACCAAGGGTTTTTTCCCCCTCTCTCTTGATATGTAAAACTTAATTCAGTGACAAACAGCAGAGCATGATGGTGGGATGTTTCTTATTTTACATCTCCTGTAACAGTTATCAGCACCTGACTAAGCTTTGCCCTAGGTACAATGAGCCTGTGATTGAGCACTTTATGGAGAGGAAATTGAGTAGTCTGTTCTGCATGTAGAAGCCAGGCCACTTCCAAATTGAATTTTTTCTCCTGTTGCATATCATAAAACGATTAGAAATCCAGAGAACTATTTAAAAACAAAACAAAAAAACTTCAGTTTAAATGCCTGTCTTAGTTGCTTATACAACATTTCTATTAATTTCTGTATTAATATTGTTTAAGTTTGGTTGACTTTGCTAGCAGCAGCAGTGATAATGTTCTGTGAAAACCTATTGAATTCCTGATTGCTAGTGATGGTCCGTAAAATGCTCTGGGTCTCTAGCCCTTGACTCCCTTGAACGTCTCCTCGGGCTCTGTGTTTTTATGTTCTAATGTCGATAAGTCTGTCTTTTGCAGTCTCTCGGCTAAGTTCTTAACTACTCTCTAAATCACAGATTTCACTTTTCCATGTGTCTGTTGAACGTCACAGTCCACAGCACGTTTTGTTTTATAAAATTACACTGCTTCTAACTGTCCTTGAAGAGGGACATACAGCCTTCTAATGTGATAGGATATGTTAAGTAAATTACTTTGAAGGACTGTTTTTAGTCACAGTTGCTATCAGCACATTGGAACCTTTGATTGAAATCATATACAATGGGAATAAAGTTTATTTTTAGCAGCTATGAACCTTGCTTTAGTATGTGATCATTGAAACCTATTTTGTGACCAAATAAAATATTCTCACACTCTCAGTGTCTGAGTTTATAGATTTTTTTGGTGCGCGTATATAAACAACTATTAGCTGCACTGTTTCAATTTATTTTTTTTAGTTTATCTTTGAAAACAGCAGCACTCAATCTCTGAGATTTTTTTTTCTTGTTTATGAAAAGGTACATTTGCGAGGAGGTTGCATTTGGCAGTCAGTAAAACCCAAATGCACTAGTTTAATACAGAAAAATCTTCAAATTATTTGCTTGTTAATACTAATTAATTAAGTGCTAGATCAGGCTATTTTTATCCCCCAAAATAGATTTTTGTAACTTCCGTTGAATTAATGGTATGAAAATATCTAATTGCTTCAAAAATCCTTTGAGCAGCTATTGTTTACAGTAGTTTGCTCTCTTATCAAAAAATCTATATTTTTTGATACTGGGAGAAATATGTCCTAGAAAGTGCCACACAGATTTTTTTTTCAGCATAATTTTTGTTTGTATAGGCTAGAAACCTTTCACAGGCATTTTAATGGAGAAGTGCTGTGCCTTGCATTGGAAGTGGAAGTATCCTGTAAGGCTGTACACCATTTGGCATCATGAACAGTTGCTGTTTGAAATGTCATCCCAATAAATACAGAGAAAAATGTTTACTCAGGCATCAAATGCAAGAACAGAATGAGTAAACTTCATCAATCTGGAAAACCTACATATAGGCTGGTCGGGTAAAATATCAATGGGTTTCTGTAGTAAAAACCCACTTGATATTGGAGCTCAGGAATATGACTTTGGCTCATTCTGTGTAAGTTTCCACATGTTTGGATGTAAATTGTGTAAAGATATTGTCTTGACTTAATTTTTTGTTTTCTTTATAGCTTATTATGTTTTTGCAAAGTTGAAGACATTCCTGATTAACAATGCCTGGCAGTAAGTATTGTTACCTTAAGTATGTTAAGACAATATTAGAGGTGTTTATTATTAAGATACTTTCTTTGGGGGTTAAAAAGTCTACCAAAATTAAAATGGAAAAAAACCCCAAATTATTATACTTGCTGTCATTTTTGAGCTATCTAAGATCTCAGTGTTATCCAACCACTGCCTTTGTACTTTTCTGTATTTTTTCAGAGGAATGTAGTATGAGCTCTGCATTTTCCTTTTCAATAAGAAGGTCAGGGCTTATTATTGATGAATTTTGTGATTTAAAGTATGTTCTGAAATAGTTGTATTCAGATAATAAAAAGATATTCCAATTTAGCTATAATCCTAGCTTTGGAATATTACAAACATTGGTTATAGAATATAGAATTAGTATTTAGGATATAAAGTGATGAAACATTATTTTTATCATTCAAAGTTAAATGAGATTTTGAGGCAGGTGTTGCTAAGAATCAAATATTTATTTCCCCTGAAAAGTAGCGAATTTATCTTAACACAAAGGCTGAAATTATGAAAAGTGATCTAATAGTTTTAATTACAACATTTTTTTTACATATATTTTCTGTTTAGAAAAATCCCTCATGGTCTCTAGTAGAACTGCTGACATCAGGCTTCAGATAAAGCAATCTTCATAGAGTTGCAGTACCAATCATACTGAGTGCTCTTTAATGATAGATTTGTAATAAGTTTCACAAATGTGTAATTTCATGAGGAAATGTTTGAGCATTTTGTTTTGTGTGTTTTTTTTTAAACTTTTTTTTTTTTTAATTTGAGGTGATTTAAGACTTCTTGTAATCTGTGACTACTGGGCACTTAACGTCTTAGAGTAAATCTGGTTTTGCGTTACATGATCATACTTGTAGAAATGGCTATTCTGTAGCTGTGAAAATACTTTGTGGTCTGTTGGTTGAACCACTGCCATGTAAAATATCTTACTGTAGGTATTAGGTGTTTTCTGCTTTTGTGGTAAATAGTTGAAATTATTTCTCTACACAGAGAAGAGTTTTTGTAACAAAATAGTGGCAAATCTGTATGCATGATACTGTATGTTTCCAGGAGAAGCAGCTGGCAGGAATTATTCTGACTGTACTGTGGTTCAACCAGTTATACAGTGAACTGCTGAATGACTGGTGCACATACAGTGAATTGCATGTTTTGTGCTGTTAAGGCCTCTGTCACGGTACTCACTTTTCCTGTGAAGGAATGTGTTTTGTTTGGTGGTTGGTTTTTTTTCTTTTTAAAACAATTTAATTGGAAAAGTAATATATTTTGTTTTCTAAACCAGGTATGCTTATGTTCAGGGTCATTATTAATGCTATTTACCCTAATGCATGGAGAGTCTGCATCACTACAGAGTGAGACAGGATTTAAAGGAGACCAAAACAATTGCAATATTTATCTGTAGTGAGACCCTCAAAAGTACGGAGCCATTTATTTCTCTTCTGTGCATATTACATGAGTTTTAAGTGTGTGGGTGAAGGGAAGATAACCTAACAGATGCATGTGCCTTGCAATTCTTGTGGAAAAGCAGTGATATTTTAATACTTTCCTTCCAGAAATAGTGGTGATGAAGAACTGTGATTAGATTTTAATGCAAGCAAGCATCACTTTGGGGCTAGTTGTACTTTTTATTAATGAGCACAGAGACAGCCTTCAAGACTCCAACTTCATTGCATGTGAACGAGAATGCTTCTGCTGTCTAATTTAGGCTTCTTTAGCTATTCCACAGGATTCTTTTCAGAGCATGCTGACGAAACAGATTGCTGTTATTTAGTGTTACTTTGAAATCTTAAAGTATTTGTCCTTGAAGTCTGAACGTCTCTGTTGTTTATAAAGGCTAGGATTGTTTTTTCTTTCTCTCATCCCACACATCAAGAAGTGTGTTGATCATCTTTTGGAATAAAACGTGGAAGAGGCTGTTAGAATGAAATATTTTCCGAAGTAGAATAGTAATATCTAGTCTGGAAAGTTTGCTAGAGTTCTTGGGTCATACCAACCAATTCCCTTTTCCAGTGTTGTCCTGCTCGCTTTCATAGAATCATAGAATGGTTTGGGTTGGAAGGGACCTTGAAAGATCATCTAGTTCCACCCCCCCTGCCTTGGGCAGGGACACCTTTCACTAGAGCAGGTTGCTCAAAGCCGCATCCAGCCTGGCCTTGAACCCTTCCAGGGGTGGGGCATCCACAACATCTCTGGGCAACCTGTTCCAGTGCTTCACCACCCTCTCCATGAAGAACTGCTTCCTGATATCTAATCTAAACCTCCCCACTTTCAATTTAAACCCATTCCCCCTTGTCCTGTCACTACAGGCCCTCGTAAAATATCCCTTCCCAGCTTCCTTGCAGCCCCTTCAGGTACTGGAAGGCTGCAGTAAGAACAGCCCGGAGCCTCCTCTTCTCCAGGC
>NW_010266974.1:1220-1661 GCF_000690775.1 Eurypyga helias | reverse complement strand
TTTTATTTTATTTTATTTTTTAAATTTTATTTTATTTAATTTTATTATTAATTATGGTGAATCGAAAGCAACAAGATCTGGAATGGACTGAGATGGTTTTCTTAGCATGAAGGAAGAGAAGCTTTTGTATAGAAGCACACCATATATTTTATATGTGTTTTTCAATAATATAAAAACTTGGGGTAAAATATTCAGGGCTGACTGCTTATTTCAGTGTGCACTGTGTGACACCCTGGGTCTTTGAGGAAACAAGATTGCTCTCACCAACTTTACGATATAAATACTTTCTTGTTTTGAAAATCAGGCCTTCAAGTGTTGCTTCTGAAATTAGGGACTGTTTTCAAGGGAAAAAAAAACCAACAACCAAAAACTATTTACTGGATTAAAAGAAAAAACAGCTCAGCAGTGTTAAAAAATGATTAAAAAAAGGATTTTCAGCAT
>NW_010266974.1:0-1170 GCF_000690775.1 Eurypyga helias | reverse complement strand
TTCCCATGTCTGACCTGGCAGGCTGTGGGAACACAGCCATAACAAAGCACTCATGGATACTCAGCTATTTTGCAGGGGACAAAAAAAATATCCCAGGATTTTTCCAACCCTGCTAAAGGACAAAAACCTGAGAAGATCAGATTGTCCTTCTAATGTAGGATTTTGTGCAAAAATACTTTGTTTCAGGCCCAGTTTGATATGTCCTTTATAGAATTTTTTTTTAATTAAGCAGGATATTGTATGCTTTAATTCCCTAAATCTATACAGAATTTTTTCTGTGAAATACCTTTTCCTCTGAAAGATGTCCTTTTGTTTTCCCCAATTTACAGAAAAGTCTTGACTTCATTGGCACTTCTGGCTTACCTTTAGAAAAAATACGCTTTCCTGCACTTGCAAAGCTTGTTCCAAGTTCTGCCCTGATTTATAATTTTCCCTTTCCAGAATGTTGTCATTCCAGTAACAATTCACCTAAAAAAGCAATAATTTCTTGTCAGAAGTAGAACTACTTGCTGCAGTTGCTAAGAAAGTGGAAAATTTAGGATGAACCAACCTTGGGCTTCCCAAGAGCTGATCCTGGTAGTAAGAAATTACCACGCTATATTAAAGGGTTCTGAAAATCAAAGCGTATTTTTCATACAGATATATATATCAGGGTGCATAACAAATTGTAATTAATAAGTTGCTCTTTCTCAGGCCCAAAAATAAATAATAAAATTTACACTTGCTGGAGTTTTAATGGGGTATTATGGTTCTAATGTCCATTTAAGGCAGTTGGGAGAACAGCAAATAGACACCTTTATTTCTGAGAAACAGACACTGAGGGTTTTTTGGCCGTGGGCAGGCTGGGCAATGACTG
The DNA here is from genome assembly GCF_000690775.1 of Eurypyga helias. NCBI lineage: Eukaryota > Metazoa > Chordata > Aves > Eurypygiformes > Eurypygidae > Eurypyga > Eurypyga helias. The sequence continues at coordinate 314 of NW_010266974.1, read as the reverse complement.
TCAACTCTCCTGAAGTCGCTGAGCACTTGCTCGACAACAGAATTTAAGGCGCGCAATCACTGCTGAGACCATCCTTGGAGAGATGCTGTGACTGACCTCCTTGTCCTGCCTCACCCCTATGACGTTGCTGCAGGGACAGATGAGTCAAGAGTGGCCAACGGTGCGTGCCAGGTATATTGCCTACAGCAGGGTTTTCTTTCCTGTGTCCCAAACGTTGAAAACATGTGCCCCGAGTGTGGACTTCTGTCCAAATGAGGTGGCTGCAGGGCAGCCTGGGGCTTGGCAGTGGCACTAGGACTTTGGGAAAGTTCTCT
>NW_010266973.1:291-2330 GCF_000690775.1 Eurypyga helias | reverse complement strand
TGCTTCACCCCTGGCCCGGCCCTGGTGCCCCCTCCTATCCCATCCCGGCTCCATCCTCTGTCCCAGCCCGGGCTGGTCCCGGTGCTGCCCCTGTCCTACCCCCTGCTTCCCGGTCCCGCGCTGGTGATCCTCTACCTGCCTCCCGGTGCTCCCCCGTGCCTGTCCTGGTGCTACCCCATCCCGTCCCGCTGCTCCCCTGTGTCCCCCCCTGTACCGTCCGTGCTCACTGTGCCCACACCGGTGTTTCTCCAGTCCCATCCCAGTGACGCCCCGCGTCCTCCGGACAATCTCATCCCAGTCATTCCCCCATGCCCAGCCCGGTGTTTACCCTGTCCCTCTCCCATGCTTCCCTGCACCCACCCCGATGCTCCCCCATGTGCCCTCAGTTCCCATCCCGGTACTTTGCACCATCCCAGTGCTCCCTGATGCCCGTGTCAGCTTGTCGCCGAATCCCTGAATGCCTTGGGGCCAGCACGGGGACGGGACGGGGGTGGGATGCTTTTGCCACCTGTTGATGGGATGCTGCTCAGGGGTGCCTCAACACTCGTGTTCCGCCATCCTTGCCAGTGCCAGGGATGGGGGATGCAGGGGAGCCAGTACCTATCTGGGAAGTGTGCGAGTGTCCCCATGCGGGTTCCTAAGCGCGTGGGGAGCTGGCAAAGCTGCAGGCAGCTGCCTGCTCAGGGCAGGCAGGAGATAACCACAGGTACGGCTTGGCGATACCCCCGGCAGAGTGCCAGCCCTCAGAGTTTCAGGGGGAGCCATCCCCTCTACCCGGAGGAGTTTGGGTTTGGCACTTTGGCAGGGCTGGTGACAGCATTCGGCAAAACCTGCCAAACCTGTGCTGGCAGGAGGGAAATCAAGGGTGGCCGACCTGTTTTGGGGCCAAAGGAGACCAAGGCAATGCCCCAGACAGTTGCTCTCCTGCAATACAGGCTCTCCTGGGGGAGTGTGGGGGGGTGTTAGGGCAAAATAATCCCGTGTTCGGGATGCTTTCCTAGGTTATCTCTGGCTGCTCAGGACAGGGTGCAGCCTTAGATAGCAGCGCCAGGCTCTCCGTGCATCAAAGAGATGAGGTTGTTTGCACCCGCAGCTCCTGGGTGCTGCGATCCAGATGTCGGGTGGTCCTCACCGAGGGGCTGCCAGCCCAGAAGATGCCAACGCTCTGCATCTGGTTGCAGTAAGGGCGGGGATCTCGTCTTGGTGGGGATCTTTCCATCCCGAGCTGTGAACTTGGTCACCGAGGGTGAAGTCAGCCTCCCACCCTGCACCGCTGCATGCCCACGCCACCCGCAGCTGGTTCCCCATGGCCCATCCCTGTGGCTCATCCCCTGGCTCCTGGGTGGCTCCCACCCCAGGCGGTGGGCTGCAACTCCTCCCCGCCGGGCTCTTTCACCCAGGGAGGAGACGCTCGCTGGCAGGGACACGCGGGCAGAGGCTCAGCCCTGTACTCGGTTCACCCGGGCAGAGGCTCAGCCCTGTCCTCGTTGCAGCTCTGTTTTACCCAAAGCACGTCGTTAGCACGGCAGCGGCTATATATAGCCAGGAGGGACGCATGTGCTGGGAATGTCTCTGCCGTGGGATGGGGGGCACCACGGAGGCAGGCAGGAAGCCCCCCGCACTGCTGTCAGGGTGCTGAAGGGTCAGATGGGAAAACACCGGGTACCGGGGGCTGAGGCTGCCTGGGCTCAGCTCCCCAAACTCACCCCTCTCCAGGAGGCCTCGACTTGGCTGAGCTGCCAAGTACACCCACTTGGGATGGAAACACCCCTTGCCTTGGCGTGCCACCCACACGGGAGCCACCCAGCACCCTGCCCCAGCAGGCAGGACCTGTCCCCGCTCCCCTGGGTGCCACGGCAGCAGGGCGAATCCCTGGGGAGGGCCAGGCTGGGAGCGGGGCCGTGCTGAGTCAGTGCTGGTATGCCAGCGATCCGGTTACTGCCGCGGTGACGTGCCAGGGCTGAGCCGGCCCTCAGCTTCGTCCCGTGGCTGTGGTGAGCGTGGTCGCCCCTTTGCTGGCTCCACTCATGCCGGGCATC
>NW_010266973.1:0-277 GCF_000690775.1 Eurypyga helias | reverse complement strand
TCAGGCCGGGCATCCTGTGCCCTGGGGCAGCAGTGAGCAAGGTTGCAATGGGAATTCAGCACTTGCACACTGGAAGCAGCTGGGTTTTGGTGGGTGCTGAACCACAGTGCTGGCAACTCCTCGCTCCCGTGGCCGGTGTGTTTTTTGGTCACCCCAACACCCAGGCTCTTCAAAAAGGGGAGTACAGCCAGCTGGACCTGCCTAGGGATTGCTCCATTCATCCTCCTCATGGAACCTACCCCGATGGTTCCCTAACCCCCGCCCTGGGGGTGGGTGG
>NW_010266972.1:20337-23400 GCF_000690775.1 Eurypyga helias | reverse complement strand
CCCCTCCTGCCGTGGTGTACCGGTCCGTAATGTGCCGGCCTGCTCAGCCGGTGAGCAGTTCTGGGACGTGTCCGGTGCGCTGTGACACTGCTGCTCACGTCTGCCTGGAGGCCTAGGCTGCCGTCTGCCTGTGCAGCAAAGCCTTTTGCTGCCTTCCAGCCTTCGCTTGAAGGTGTTGGCCGGTACCTGCAGCTCCAGCATCTGCGAATACAGCAGTCAAGCGGTGGCAATCCAACGAGAACATCGCCCCGGCCAAATCTGTGTTGGCCGCTTGTGAAAAGTTCACGGCAGCTTCTGTAAGTCCCTTGCGAAACCACGACAAAATAAGTTGTTATTACACACGTTTCTAAAGCTTCCACCATGAGCCTATTCGAATGCTCCCATAGCATCTGGGCACATGTATTTACATACTTGGATTATCCCTGGAAAATGCGCACCTCATTGAAGAGCCAAATAAATCACATGGGAAGCCTAAATAAAACTATAGGTGGATGAAGCAGCATGTGCATGGGCTAAAGACCGCCACATGCCTCTTTGTCTTTTACGCACTGTCACCCATCGTGGGGAAAGTCTGCGCCCCGCGGGGAGGAGGCACGTTGGGTTGAAGGCTCAGATCTGCGCGTGAATCATAACAGCTCTTTTACGTTGAGATTTATAACCTATTTCATCTGATAACTCTCTACAACCTGCTGTTTATACAACAAACAGAGTGCTATGGTTAACATTAAAAATGCTCTTTCAAGTACAGCTGCATAAAGCACAGTAGCTTAAATTGAGAAGTGCTTGCTTATTCAAGTACACCCAGGAATAATCTATGAATATGCATGACATATTAAGTTCTGGAATTTTTGTTTTCTTTCTGAAGACGTACAGTTGGGCAAAGATGTAAACGTTCTGAAGTTCTTGTTTTTATTAGCATGTAATTATGGAGGTTAAGGCTCCTGTATGCATGGAGTAGTGTGGTCTAAAGTATGTCATAAATGCCGCGTGATCCAAGAAACGCAGCTTGGCTGAACAAAACGTGACATCCAATTTGTCAGGAATGATCTGTTTACAGGTTTCATGTTGCAAACCATGCTTATCTTTTAAGAAATGAGGAGGACATTTCCTGGCATTTAAAACTGTCTGAAGGGCCTGAGGGTTCAAAGTAAAACCCAGTCACATGTTAATTGTCAGGAAAGGTTTTACTGACAATTGTTACTATTTACGTTATGAATTCTGTGTTATGAGCATATAAAATGGAAGATTTCTCTGTTCTCACACTGACTTTCCAGCTACAGGTGACTTTACATTCCTTTGATACTGAAAGTGTACCATTGTTGTCTAACAGCAATCTAACAACAACAAGTAATTTTTCTTCACTGTTGTGTCCAGAACAGTGGAGTTATGTATTAATGGTTGGGGGTAAGGAGCTTTCTGAAAGTGTCTTTCCAATTGAATAGTCATGAAGGCATTTGACAACACTATTTTTAACCAGAGAAGAACTTAACAGAACTTACAGAAGTATGCTTCTCATTCTTTTGTGAGACAACAATATTGCCAGGCACGAGATTATCAAATCTACACTGTCATCAGCCCAGGGATCTGAGAAGACTCAGGAAGATTTAAGATCTTTTAAGATGTAAGAAAAGATCAAGGCTTCTTGTGTAGGGAGGGAATGTGCATAAGGATATTTCCTAAGGAATGACTGTCCTTGTTCAGAAAAAGAGAAGGGTTAACAACTTTGAAGTCATTTTTAGCCAGAAGAAGGCAAATAATATGCTTAGCAAGGATATGCTTTTCTCCACATTTAGAATGCAGGCAGGGTTCAGTCTTAGAAAATCTAACTTTGTTCTCCCAGCAACACTTTCTTGGTATTACAAGACAGGATTGTTCAGTGTCTCTTTCTGTTTCCTCTTTATTTCATGCAGAAATAGCAATACATTTTTAAACACAGACTTGCAGCTCTAAATTCAAGTAGAGGCTCTGACCAGGCATAATACATGGTAGGTTGATGTTAAGTTAAACATCTGAGGCTCTAGACATTTTCCTACATCGTTCTCAGAATTACACAAGTTTGACCAAAATGTTCCTCCACGCTACAGCAGTGATGGTCCCACCACTCCCTGTATTGCTGCAGGATTAATTCCAGGTGCCCAGGTTTTCCAGTGGCACAGGAGTTACAAAGGGGGCTGCATTTCTATTTAGATACTCACAGTTTCCACTTAGGTGCTTGCATAAATAGAACTTGCATCAGTGAGCAGCAGCCTGTGTTGTAAGTACACAATCCTTTGGTAAATGTAGAAAGTTGTGGTGATGCTTTGGTCCTGCTTAGATGGTTGGAGGGTTCTGAACATGTGAGCCCACAGGTGTCTCACAGGGTAGGTAGACACTTCGTTCCTGTATGTCACCTGCTGCTCAGTGTAGGCAGTGAAGAGTCCCACCACTTTTCAGGGAATATAGAAATAAGTTTTCCTTTCTTTTCCTCTACTCATTGCCACTGATACAATGATTTTCATATCATCTGACAGTTTTCATTCCGTAGCTAGATTCAGCTTCAGTAGAGGGTGGATGAAGTATATTATCTGAGTAAATATCCCCCCCATGGCAGGGGGCTTGGAGCTAGAAGATCTTTTAAGGTCCCTTCCAACCCAAACCATTCTATGATTCTATGATTCTATAATCTTCAGATTCCTTTTCTTCTGCATTTTTAACTACAAATTTTTCAAAATCAGTAGTAAGTAGCAAACATGATTTTTCTTTATACGTAATCTCTGGCAAGACTTTGATTTGCACCTTACAAGTCAAATAAAAGATAACCAGTGGTGAAAGCGTTTTATGCAGAAAACAGCAATGTTTGAAAAACTGAAATTTTTTGGAGAGCTAAAATTCTCATTCCTGTAAAGGTAGTAATTATCCTTAGAACATGCAGTTTTGATACTGTAGTTCCATCCCAGACAGTGAAGCTGAAGGGGATTCAATCACATAGAAATATGTCTTACTACTAGTGATACAAACAGCGAAGCATATCATCTACAACTCTCCTCTCCTCTCCTCTCTCCTCTCCTCTCCTCTCCTCTCCTC
>NW_010266972.1:18008-20231 GCF_000690775.1 Eurypyga helias | reverse complement strand
CCTCTCCTCTCCTCTCCTCTCATTATTCTTTTGCCAATTTTCATTTCCTAAAACAAAGCCAGCATTTTGTTGTCTATGTGCATGCATCAATTGGATTTCACCTTGTGGTATCTGACCAGACAATCCCGTTAACTCTGGCTGCTCTGCATCTCACGGTCATCTGTCTTTGGAGACACTCAGCCACCACACAGATGATTATTCCACAGATGGTCTTTTAGAGTCTTCAGAATCAAGCCACTTCAAAATCTGTTTCAGAGTGGTATAAGATAGTGAATTAGTAAAACTCACAGAAATTGAAGAATTAGCTTAAAAAAAAAAAAAAGGTAACAAAGAATTCATATGCAAATTTAAACATTACAACTACTTTGTGTGAAAACCATCATTACATCTGTACAGTAGTAGAAACTTATCAATGGGTTTATCTTTTTCTCTTCAAATCCACCATTTACTGGAAACAGTTCAGAGATAGAGAAGCCAGACTGAACTAACTAATCAGATGAAATGTGGAAGTGTTTGGAACACTTAATCTCTTGATTTGGACTTGTTCGAAACACAGAATGTGACAGCATTTTATTTTCTTAACTTATAAAAAAATGACATCATGAACTGTTAAGAAGTTGAACAATGCAGCACAACTTTAGGATTTCTTTTCTGGGGGGAGTGGGGGTGGTGGTGTTTTGAATACTTGGTTGTTTCATGGAAGAAAACCTGTTCTTTATATAAGAGCTCCCAGCAGAGACTGCATCTAAAACACTTAACATTCCAAAGTATAATAACACATATAAACTCTGTTGGGTGAGGCTTTCTGGGTGAGGCTTAACTAGCTATACAAGATCTAGGATTAATAACAATAAAAAGTTGTTGAAATTGTCACAGTGTGTTTAAAGACCTTCCTAAACCACTTACCATCTGCTGTTCCCCAAGGATATGCAGGAGATGCTTAAAATACTAAGATACGTAATACTTGTGGAAGAGGCAGACTGATGTAGAAGTTATTTCTGATTCCCTTAGCACCTCATCTGAAGTCTCACTACTTGTGATGTAACCAGGAAACAGTCGCATACAATGTACTGAATTTAGTTTCAGACTACATTTAGTAGGACTATGATTTTTCAAGGATCTATGTTTTTTTTAGAACATTTCCTTTATCCAAATAAGGAGACCCCAGAAGTGGAAGTCAACAATGCTGCCAAAATATGTGGTCATGTCTACAGTAAGAAGAGCATCAATTCAGGGCAGTTCCAGGACAGGTTCCTCTAGCAGTTCTCCATTGTCATTTCGGGAAAAGGGATGACAACAGTGAAAAAAAATGCAACATCCTGGGCTTATGAATGCAGCCTGTGCTGTCAGACAGCATATTATAGCAGCCTTCCGTACCTGAAGGGGCCTACAAGGGTGCTGGGAGGGGCGACTTTTACAAGGGCCTGTAGTGACAGGACAAGGGGTAACAGGTTTAAATTGAACGTGGGGAGGTTTAGATTAGATAGCAGGAAGAAGTTCTTCACGGAGAGGATGGTGAGGCACTGGAACAGGTTGCCCAGAGAAGCTGTGGATGCCCCATCCCTGGAAGTGTTCAAGGCCAGGCTGGATGAGGCTTTGAGCAACCTGGTCTAGTGGAAGGTGTCCCTGCCCATGGCAGGGGGGGTGGGACTAGATGGTCTTTAAGGTCCCTTCCGACCCAAACCATTCTGTAATTCTATGATTCTATATATACCCAAATCGGTGGACAAAATCCAGCAGGTCTCAACGTTACTTGATAATACCCTTCTACATTGGGCAAGGTAGAGCCACCCCAGGAAATGTGCTGCAATATCTGAGGGAAAGAAGCCTCTCCCAGACCTAATTAAAATTTGTTAACTGTTAGGTTGAATCATGTTCTTCATCCTGCACCTGCAATCCTTGGTCTCCTTTCAATTGCTGGAAGAAGAGACAGGTGGTAGCAAAACTCTGTGTCGTGGTTTAACCTCGGCTAGCAATTAAGTACTAAACAGCCACTTGCTCACCTCCTCCTGTCCTTCACTGGAGAAGGAGAATTGGAGGAATATCATGCATTGATATAAGAACAATTAAATAAGTGAATATAAATCAATAAAATAGTGATACTAATGATATTAAGATACTATTACTAATATGTAATGAAAATAATGGAACGTAAAACAAATTATATAGCTGCTCTCCACCTGCCAATGGAGACACAGCCAGGTCCCGAGTAGCGAGCGTCAG
>NW_010266972.1:5695-17827 GCF_000690775.1 Eurypyga helias | reverse complement strand
GGGCGAGTGTGGGTCAGCTGTCTGGTCTGCGCCCCCCCACCACTGCATCTAGTGAGAAGGCTGGGAACATAGGTACGGTATCAGAAGCTGAAAAAGCCCTTGAAATGGTACAAGTACTGCTTAGCAACAACTGAAAACACCAGTGTTACCAGTGCTCTTCTCAGGGCAGATCCAAACCATAGCCTCATACCAGCTACTGTGGAGAAAATCAACTCTGCCCTGACTAAAACTAGCACACTCTGTCACCTCCTTACTCTCCCTCAGCTCTTCCCAAGCAATTTAACAACCCAAAAAAGAAGATGGGAGCAGAACAGTCAGCAGCATTTGAATATGCTATGTCAGGAGCTGTGGAAAAAGAGATGCACCATCTTACTGAACTGTAAATGGCCATTTGTGATGTAGACTTCAGTATTTTAGCAAGGCACCTTTACCCTCCAACTGAAAGATGGAGTGGCATGGGAAACACTCTTTTGATATAGGAGCTGTCAGGCAGTTACACATTCCAGCCCCAGAAACCATTTTCTGCTGCAGTAGAATGTCACTCTCTGACATTGCTGAAGTATTTGTTTGCATATTTTGGTGCTTTTTTTCCCTTTTTTTTTTTTAAGACATCATGCTAGCACAGAACCAGGGCATTTTTTGTTACTTTTGTGTACCTACAGCATACCTGGAAAACTTTTTCCTGAGGTTTGGTATTTATTCCAAAACAAATAATGGCAGTTCCTACATCCTGTCATAATGTTTCAGCAACACAATGTTTGGAGTTTATTAAGTATTTCTTTTTAGTCTTATCTGATAATAAAAATAAGCAGTCTTGTTTGCCTCCTAAGGAACTTTTTGGTACTATGACCTTTTGCTCATGATGCTCTCACCTTTAGACAGATTCATTGTAATAAAAATAAAAATAGGCTTTCTCTGTCTAATTAGATGGTCATCAGCAGACGCCTTCTGCAGCACCAAACAAGGCAATGGCTTCTATTAACCTGCTCCTTTGGCTCTGTTTTAGAGGAAAATCCAGTCTTTTGTGACATACAATCTAGCAGATAGATTTATAACAGCAGGCAATGAAAATGCAAGAAATAAACATCCAAGCCCTTTGAATTCTAAAGGCTTGATTTGAAAAAAAAAAAAAAAAAGGAGAAAATATCCATAAGCAATTTCATACTATGGTTTCATTTGCACTGTTCAGGTACTCGTAAACTGCCATCCGGTTATCTTATCTTTTAAAAGCACTATGTTTCTGAAATTTTAGTACAGTATCTGTTATTATACTTGAATCCAAACCTGGTCGCTAGCTCCTGTACCACTTCAAACACTTAACTCTCGAGGCCAAAAATATTTCTCAGCTATTATCACTCAGCTTTTGGTACAGAGCACCAATCATGTTGTAGTCAATATGTTGGCTGGACAAAACTGTCACTGCAGTCCTCATTGTGAAATACTACTTATTTCACAGCAGATGATAATACTGTGTCAACCTCAAAGCTGAAAACCTGAAGTAATTCAGTCTTTAAGACTTTATTTTCACAGATTGAAAAGCGAAAGGCACAATTCTGTTCACCTATGCTGACTTACTCTATAAGACAAGCCATAGGACTTCCTGAACTGATGCAACCTACAGCTTTACCAGTTTTATCCTCTGAAAAACTTAAGTAGATTTCATTCCCTAACTCTTTCCTTAACCATTCCTTTGTTCCTTTGGCTCTGGGTAGAGCTTTCTGTAGTTCAGCGTCCTGCTTGACGTTAGGATGTAAAAAAATGATCAGCAGTACTTCCATCTGTGCTAAACACACTGGTAATATCAGCTATCCACCACTAGTTAGTTGTCATTTTTTACATGTCCACTGGTTGGATAAAACCTTTTGGCTAGTGTTTCCCTAACTCATAGTATCGACTAGAAACTATTTTTTTTTCCCCAGAGTGCCTGTTTCGTAGGTAAAGTCTGCTATCCCATAACATGTGTTGTGTTTCTTTAGAGTTACAGGTAGGAACACAGTTGATTTAAACAAAATATACACAGTCCATTTATACCTGCCCTACTTAGAAAAAAGTCCAAATCATTCTCTATTACTCAGAATGACCGCAGTCCATCATTATGTAAATCATATCCATATAATCCCCAGCATTTGGGGGTTATCTGCAATTTTAAAATGAATGTTCATTATGATCAATATGATCGACATGGTGACATGTTGACTTTGGGTAGATAGAGTAGCAGCTGTTTTGGAAGGGTTGTTCCTCTTTTTATCGTACATTCCTTCCTTCTCTAAAGAAAATGGACCAATTTTCCACAGAAGCAGAAGTATTTATCTTGTTCCTTGTAGGCTCTTTATAGCCGTAATCTGATTTCATTTTCTTACAACACAGGAAGATTTTTTTCAAGAGCATAACTTAATCTTTTTCCTCTTGCATCCATCAAAATTCCCAGAAGTTATTTGTAAGACAAATAATGTATTCTGTGCACCACTGTCTTTTGACAGCTACTGAAAACCAAAATGTTTTAGTGACATAAACTATCAAGTTTCAGCACTATTTTTTCTTTTCATTTTATTCCGGCTTGCTCTATCCCAATACTCAATTCACTTTCATACAACAGTCCGAGGTATAGGGACCACCCACAATCCCTCAAGTTAAAAGGCCACATAAACAGTCAATTTTTGTGAAAATTAGGTCCATGAGAACTACTTTTGAACTCAAATATTCTTTGCTGCCAGAAAAATTTGACCAATATTTTGCAGAGTTACATTTGACCAGTAGTAGGATGAAAGCAGAATCAGGCCCAAAACTCTTTGTTGAGCCTAGGCTGTCTCTGTGAAAGGAAGGCAACTGTTACATGGAAAAATTGCCAGCATAGAATATCTTCTCTTAACTTAACATATACAATGTATGCATTGTAAAAACATTTACATTCACCAGTGGCATGCACAGATAACCAAACAACTTCTCTTCTTCCTAGTAACGATGAGAGAGCGGCCCATGTGCTCATAAAGACAAAGCTACCTGAAAAGTTTCGGCAGTCTTAACTATCCTCTCCTTTGGCACCAAGCAACAATTTCATCTCTGTTAAAGTGCAGCAGAAAAATAAAATAGAAATCCTATTGTCACGTTGTGTTCTCTACAAAATGGAAGTTCTAGCCAACAACAATGCACTTTGTATCCTGATGGTTTGAAGCAGAACGTTATGAAATTCTGCAGGTGCACATTGGACTTACTGGAACACTGAATGGAAAAAACTGCTATCTCCTCTTTTAGAGTCACAACAATAACTCCATACCAGTGATCCGGAGGTGATTCAGTGAAGAACAAGCTCTGGATCAGGCATTTGGTCAGCAGCTTAGCCATAAGGCAAATCTACCTCCCTTTCTACTGACTGATACTCATTTATCCAATATTCCATTTCATGAACAAGTAACTGAATTGTGAAGTATTTTTAAATCATTACAGTTTAAAAGCTCTCCTGTCTTTGGTTTTAGGACAGCTGTTTCTTTTGGATTGCATTCTCCTTCCCTCTATAGCCTAAAGCAAGGGTCCTCCCACCTAGGAAGAGTCAGCAAATACAAGTCAGATGGCATTTGAACAGATTACTGCTGCAGTTACATCAGCTTCTCTACCACATTGACATAAACAGGGACAGGAAAGCCCACAAGTACAACTGAATAGAAACATGTTTTGGATGGAAAATAAATAAGAAGTAGGACAAATATTAACAGTATAATCCCATGGCCCTTGAAGCCTATTGGTAATGCAGATCAGATACAGCCTTCTGAAATATTTCAGAAGTTGGAGAAGTTTGGTCCTACTGATGGGGAAGTAATCGGAGCCTGACGAGAAAGCCAGCGATACCCTCATATCTGAGGTTTAAAAAGTCATACCCAACTGTGATGAGTCCTAGCTTGTGTTCATTTCTTTGTGTATATCCATAAATCTCATTTCATTGCATTTTAAAACAGGCTAAAAGTAATTATATAACTCCAGATAATGTATTTATTTAATGACTTTCATTCAATGTGTTGATGCTCAGGGGCTCAGTATCACTGAGAATTTTCCTATTCACCTGCTCTTACAAAGTTTTCAAAGTGGAACTCTTGCAAGATGAAAAAATTTTCTTTTTGAAAATTGAAAGATGAGCATATTACCACTACAAGATGTCACTGAGGCTAAAAAATCACTGGGAGGCAAAGTGGGCTAGACATGCTGCAAGGAATGTTAACTGTAGTTCCAAAACATGCTGTACAGAAAGCATCAGGGACAAGATACGTGTGTCAGCCTCCTGCTATCTGATGTGGACTAGGCAGAAATGTGTACTGTCTTGGCACGCAGTTTACAAAATTCTAACATGCATGGCCGCAATTGGTCTGACACTGACAGACAGAGCCTCAGCCAAGCAGGCTACAGGGCACCTCCTGCATAATTAGTCAGAAATGGAGAGCAGGAAAGATGAGCTTAGCAAGAGCTTTTCCTAGGGCTCTGCAGATTTCTATTCCAGTGACTCTGGAGACTAACTCCTGCTCTGGAAAAAGTGGACCATGCTTCCTTATCCTTTGCTACAGGAGTCCTATCAGTCAGAATAAGACCTCACAGTGTGAAGGAAGGTGAAAACTCAACTTCCAGTCCTCATTACACCTTTGTTGAAATACAGTAGAAGATCCCCATGCACAGCTTCTAGGCAGTTGGCGTCAGTTTCAACACCCTGCAGCCAGCTCTGCAACTCATGAGGGACTCCCTAAGGGATCCAGGCTGCAAAGCCTGCTGTTCCCATGAGCACTACCTAACTAGGCTGCCAGCTGCGTTTGTAAGTGCTTCACAAAGTTCTTTCCTCTCTTGACCAGAAAAACAAACAAAAAAAAGAAAGAAAGAAAAATAAAATATATTTCTACAGTGTATGTTCCTTTTAAGACTTACTCTTTATAAACTCTACTCTGCCCTAACAATTATTTCCAGGCCCTTCAATTACATACTATTTTGAATTTTGCCTTTTGCATTAGAATTTCTCAATATGTTTTTAATTACGCAAACAGGAGCATCAACATTTACTCAAAAATTTCTCCACAGATGATTTTTGTTCATCCATGTGTAACAAAGAGGAGAGAAGAAGTGAAGGGTAGAACATGAGGAATACACAATCCAATATACCTTTTGGCTACTACATGCTACCAAACTACATTTTTTAATAAAGCCAAAGAGCTTTGAGTAGTATAATCTGACCACTGATTTATCCTCTTGTATTATTATTTAACTAAATTTTACATGCTTTAATAAAACCCTTCAAGCTTTGGGAAGTCAAGTGCATCAAAAGTCTATGAGAAGTAAAACATTTGTTTAAAAAAAAAATGAAAGAAACTCCAGTGTTTATGGTAAATATATCCTGGTTACCTCGGCGCGGATCACAGCTGACTGCAGACTAAAATCATGCTTCCAAGAACTCCCAGACTTAGTGATCTGCATTCAGTTTCAGTGGACCTGAACCTAGGTGATAGAATACGTTGTCTTCTCTATCAAAATATAAACTCAAATCATGCATTTTAGGGATGATGTGCCTTTAGATCTGCGTTTTGCAGGTTCTGTCCTTTTTTCCAGCTTGCAGTTAAAACAATGAAAGTATGACTACAAAAAGTCTCCACACATCACTAATAAAATAAAATCGCTGCCAGTTTTCAGAGCTCTATTTTGAGTCATTTTGAGCCTAAAAGGATTCCCGTTACAAAAGCTGCCTCTGACACTGTTCAAGAGTCTAAAAATGCCAAGGAATCAGTACACTAAGCAGCAGTAGTGCACTGCTTTTTCACTTCCTTCCAGGCAGGCCAAGGTGCACCGTGTTGTGGGGCACCATGGCACTACATGTTGTCGATCTGAAAATTGTTATATAGCATATTCCACAAACACAGATGTCTGAACGCCATTTAGGATAACTGCTTGTAACATCATAGATCTGATTTATGGCAACTACTTTGCCTACTGAAAAAAAAGAAGTATGAAGAACCATGCTATAAAGAATAATCAAATGAAGAAATACTCAAAGATCTGATACCGCAGAAAAAGAGATTCCAAAATGGAAATCCCTGATTTGTTACATAAAAACTTTACTTAATGATCTGTATGATTGCTTTGAATACTGCTTCACAGAATCAGAAAAACTGTTTTAAAACCTGTTCAAAATTTCTAATAAAAATAAATTGATTTGATTGGACTTTAAAGCAATCCAATAGCTACAACTTATCACCTTCCTTTGAGGTAATGTTGTCACAGCTATCTGCTCTTTTACCGTGCTTGTCTGGAGGACAGAAGCACAGATAGAGTTAGACTGCATCGTAGTGTCATTGCCTGTTCCTTAAAGGAGAGTTTTAATCAGTTCTTCACTAGAAATTAAAGAAGTGTCATCATCCTTGCATTCTACATGGCATTCATTTTTTAAGTAATAACAGAAAGTGTTATCAAACATGACAGAGCTGTTACATACTATAGTGTTGATTTCTACGTAAGAGTTTTTTCTTGGTTTTGTTTATATAGCAGTAAACTGCCTTCTGATTTGAACTGTGAATTAAAGCTTGGATACCGCGAGTATTTAGTTTTACATAAGAAATACATTCTGCTGGAGAAAGAAAGTAGCCTTTTTGCCTCTTGACTACGATCATTTGTTCACAGTGCCAGTTGCCTTAATCTGGACGTTTGCCCCTTTGGAACAAGGTTAACATGAATAACCAAGGGCGCAAGAACATTTAAAACTTAACTACAATTATTATTTAGCTCCTACGCCTTTAGAAACAACCTGTGGACTTCAAGAATGCCCACATCAGACTTACTCTCTGAAGCAAGAGTGAACATGGACCTTACATAGGAAAAATAAGAACTCTGCCTTTTTAAGTAGAAAGAAAAAAAATCACGCCTTTTCTGTAACTACACAGCCACATACTTGCCAATTCAAATACTTGGATGAAATGGAGAGACATTACGTACTAAATTTGTGACACTTTCAGACAGTGGACCAATATAACAAGGAATTATTTGATCTGGTTTGTTTTCCTCTGCTCTTAGTGATATCGCTTCCAACCTACAACGCTGCCGTCTGATGTCTGCTGTCTAACAAGAATTACCAAAGAGGATCTAATGAGAGTTGTGTATGGAAAGCAAGATCTTTCTAGAGATGTAATTGCCCAATGCTTTGCAGTTTAGTATTCACAAATATGCCATATAGAAAACTACAACTTCATGTACAAAGATATATATAAAAGCCGTGAATAATTGATCGACACATGCAACGGATCTGCAAAAGTTACCCTGAAAAACTCCATGCCTCAGCCAAAGATACAAATATTCATAAGTGAATACATCGGTACGTAATGAAACTGTACACTGAACCATATTTGCGTGTAGCTTCAGGACTGGCTTTGAAAATTGTGCCATAGAAAATTCACCCCAGATAATTCACATCTATTCACAAAAGCTAACATATGCTTAAAACAAGTGTTTCACACTTTACTGCAGTGATACTATCATCCACCTTCAGTGAATTCTGTGTTTTATTGGTGGGGAGATGAGAGCAGGGTTTGCTTGAAGGGTTAATATAAATTAGATAAGGAGTCTTTGTGACTCCACTTGATTGTGCAGCATTCCACACTTTCCTAAGAAAGGCTATGAATATTGCAAAAGGTGCATAACTTCTCCCTGAACTGATCCCTTCAGGGCTAAATCAAAATTAGCATTCAGACTGAGTGAATCAAGAAAGACATGTTTAATTATACTGCCAAGCAATATTAACTTCAAAATATATTAAAAGCCTACAGCCCATCAGTCTAAATGAAAACAATTTGAAAGCCTCAGTTGTCTTTTTCTCTTTGGGCTTTATCAATTATGGCTCACTTATTTGCCAGAAATCATATTTTTTACATGTAAGTGAACAAAGAGTCTTACATGTTTGGGCTGTATTGGGTATTATATACCCAACAATATTCATCTGATATCCCCAGGAATTCTAATTTCTTACAGAAAAAATCTTAAGAAGATTTTTCCAATAGTAAAAATGGGAAGAAAGGAAAAAAATGCAGTTAATGCTGTTTATTCCTGGAGTGTTTTCCAGATACAACTCAAACACAGAATGCAAGATTTCAAACTATCACCGCAATAGTCAGTTTTAGTTAATTTTCATTCAAAGCTAGGCTTGTGGGGCAAGAAATAGTACTATTTCTTATATTAGTTAAATTAAAATTTTTTTGGTTATTTACTGTTCAACAGTTTCAGTCCAGAAAATTATAGAAATCTTTTACCACTGATACGATATCAGGAAGCTAAACTACTCTAATACACTGCTCTGACTTCAAACTCTACTTCTGAAAGTTCAGAAGACCACATTTGAATCTGCCCAGCACGGAATACATTGACAATCACAGCTACAAAGGAGGTCCTAAACAGTTTGAGACAGTTTTAAGAGAATAGTTTCTACTATTACAGAAAAGTTTAGTAATAGGACTATCTTTTTTTTTTCATAGTTTTAGATGAGACTAAGTAGGAACAGAGGACAAGATGTGCTGTTTTGAGGATGCTGGTGCAAGTAGATCATGTTGGTTGTAGGCACTGCTTCTACTCCTGACGCTGTGGATGTGGTATCTTCCACTGCTGTTGAAGAGGCATCTGCCATTAACAGTATTCAGTATTCTTGATTTAAGTCTATCTGTTCATACTGCAAAGATGAAAATAGCTTGATCAAATAAATACATAACTGTCCTTCAAAAATAAGCAGAAAAAGAGCAGGTAATAAGATAAGCATTTGTTAATAGTGATTTGGCAATAATCAGATGCCGTAAAAAAGACGACTGTTAAAAAGGCATTCATATGGACCAAAACCAAAATATTTGTAGGCACTGTTCTTCCATTAGTAATTTTCAACATGCTTTGCAAACCAAAGTATAAAGATCTCTGTTTCACAGGTTGGGAAAGAAAGACACACAGAGATATGTTAACTTGCTTATAAGGTGGAAACTGTCATGAACCACAGAATGCTTGAAAGGGACCCTAAAGATGATCTAGGATGAATAATAGGGTTAGGGGAGATAAGCACCAGCCAGTGTAAAATGGAGCACTGCTGCATGTAAGACCTGACCCTGACTGTTGCAGAGCATTCATTCCAGTAACTCTACAGCAGTTTTACCTTTGAAGGGCCTGGAATCTGTTTTTAAATTTTGAATAATGGTTTTAGAATATAGAAAACTAGGGGGGGTTTATTTTGTACATTTTTATTTTGTTTTGTTTTCAGTAAGTCAGAACTAATTATTTAAAAAAAAAATTAGGACATATTATTTTTCATCTGTGTTATGCATTCTTTGAAAGTATAAGCACATTTTCTCAGATAAATAATTCTTCTATAATGTACGATCAAGTGGGACTGGAACTTCCTTCATCTAAGGCACACCTACGATTTCAGTACATGTGTGTGATACACGAAGCCAGAACCTACTCTAAATGAAGACCCATGATACCTAATGATCGTTCAGATGCCAACGGCATCTTGGCTTGTATCAAAAACAGCGTGGCCAGCAGGTCCAGGGATGTGATTCTCCCCCTGTACTCGGCACTGGTGAGGCCGCACCTCGAGTGCTGTGTTCAGTTTTGGGCCCCTCACTACAAGAAAGACATTGAGGTCCTGGAGCGTGTCCAGAGAAGGGCCACAAAACTGGTGAAGGGTCTGGAGAATATGTCTTATGAGGAGCGACTGAGGGAACTGGGCTTGTTTAGCCTTGAGAAGAGGAGGCTGAGAGGAGACCTGATCACTGCCTACAACTACCTGAAAGGAGGTTGTGGAGAAGTGGGTGTTGGTCTCTTCCCCCTAATGACAGATGATCGGACGAGGGGGAATGGACTCAAGCTGCGCCAGGGGAGGTTTAGATTGGATGTAAGGAAGAAGTTCTTCACCGAAAGGGTTATCACGCACTGGAACAGGCTGCCCAGGGAGGTGGTGGAGTCACCATCCCTGGATGTGTTTAACAGGCGGGTGGATGAGGTGCTGAGAGATATGGTTTAGTGGTGGACAGATACGGTTGGACTGGATGATCTCTAAGGTCTTTTCCAACCTAGTGATTCTATGATTCTATGTTTCTATATTAATTATATCTTCCCCTTGTAGCATCATTGGCAGTAAGTAATCCATAGAGGTCTGAATGAGGAATTACTTCTTTGCTTGAAGAGGTGACTGTCTGCTATGCTCGTACCGAAGACTGCTGTGTGTTATGGGCAAGCTTACAGCCGCTTTATGAGCAGTATGACAAGAAAGATGTTCTTGTTATAAGAGGCTCTGTATGGAATTTTCTGTTATACATATGGCATTATATATACATATGGCATTTATCCTACCGTAGATGGGATTATAAATTGACGTATATTAAACTACTTGAATGGGAAAAAGTGGGTTTTGTTGTTTGCTTTTCCTAGTAAACAGTGAACATGTTCATGTGTAGCTTTGGAGCCAAAGAATATACCTTTTGTGGGCAGTAAGTAGAGTTTCCATAATGGCTTGAAAAAGACTCACCATAGATTCAAAGATATATATATAAATATCATTTTACAGTTTCCTATGTGAATTTTTGAATAACCACTTATTTTTCCTGGATTTTAAATCCCCAAAGTAGTACCCTTTCCCTGCACTATATCTTAGGAGAAATTGTTGTATTATAGATAAAAATTTTGGGCAGAATGGGCTAGTGCCAAGGCCCTGTACTGAAAACATTCTTAGCAATTCCAATAAGTTGTTCCAAGATAAACAGATTATCAATTTTGACTGAATGAAACCTACAGAAAAACTAGAACAAACCACTTAGTTAATACAGCAGAAGGGACATAAAGGACAACCCATCCAGTTCAGGGGTCAGATACACTTGTGGTGAATGTTGTAGTACTGCTTTTTGTGTTGTACCGGAGGTAGGATTTCTCAAGGTCTGAAGTCCCTCAAGTCTGAAGAACAAAATCTAATGGACTAGACTGCTTCTTTCTCTTGCTCACAAAAAAAATTATATTTTGGTCTCCCAACCACAACAATCATATTTGTTGGAATCAATGAGGAGTAGCTTGCTTGTAAATTAAGTTTAGGAAGGGGCAAGGTAGATGATAAACTACAGGTAGCAGAGACCTTTACAGGTGTTGGTAATTTGGGATATTGCAATACTTGTTTGATATAAAAGAAGTTATGGGTCATTCAGTCTAAGAATTCCTCCTGTGTATTCAACATCAGCCTTGAGCTTGTGTGTTGAGTAAGACCCCTCAAGCTCACCTTTCTCAAATAGGTTCCTAGTATTTACACTTTTAATATGTAATTGCTTTAATGCCCATTATGTATTAACTCTGTTAGGACAGATGTAGTTTTGGGTTCTGGCTAGTGATTGAAAAGCAGTTAATAAATCCACCTAAACCAAGGAATAAGGTTCCTGGATCCACATAGGTACTGTGGCCACTTCCCAGCTGCTGCTAAGACCAGCGTATCATACTCCTGCTTTCCCCTTAGAAAGAAGGCTGAAGAGGCAGGTGGAGATGGGCTGTTTTACACTTCCAGAGACTCCAGGACAGAGCTGTGGAGCACACCACCTATGGAGTACAGAAATAGGAATAGGAATTGTCAGTCTCCTACATGAAAACATTACACATTATCCATGAAATTTTAAAAACGTAACTGTGAAAAAAACTTCCTTTTGGATCCAGCTTTCCATTTGGTCAGTGCTTTCTGATTTATTTTGTCTTTATGATCAGTCAAAAATTAGGTGATATTAGGTAATGTTTGATTAACAGAAAGAAAAAAAACAAAAAACTTTAATCAGTTTGAAGAGTGAATTCTAAGCCCCAAACTTTGAGCTTTGGATTCAGGCTTACTGGTTTAAGGCATAGATGAGAGTGCACTGAATGAAGACATTTTCCTGTGTCAGGATCTCAATGCTTTTAATTCTCTGTTGTAGTGTTCCCTCATCCTGAGCCTTTCTGAACAACTCGGAATTACTATCCCTACCAAAAAATCTGAAGAGCCTCATTATCTACCACACTGTCAGGCACATAGAGAGGTAGGCACAAAACTACGTGCACGGAGGCATGTTATGGGGGAATGCTGGGTTTTTAAAGGAAAAATAAAAGAAAAAAGGAGAGAGGGAGATAGGGGAAAGA
>NW_010266972.1:2631-5481 GCF_000690775.1 Eurypyga helias | reverse complement strand
GCCTTGTGTATGCAATTTCAGAGAAATGTTGACAGTAAAAAGTGACCATCTGCCAGAAAAAAAATGACTGGAAGTGGATGACAACCTCAGCTGTAGCTGTTTCCCATTTACTTAACATTATAAACATATCAAAAGATTTCAGCTATTTCCTGTATTTCATGGTATGGCCTCCCACACCCGAACTGCTTTACATCATCTTGCTAGAATGTCCTATGGGGAATATCCACTATTCAACAAGGAACAGTTTTATTTAAGCACAACTGCAAGGGGCTTTTTTAGACAGTGTCTCCCTGCATTCATTTTGCATTCAGGTGGTCTTTAAAGCTGCTGTGCTTCATTTCTTCCCCATTTATAGTCTCATTTTCAAATGTACCAGAAACACCTGCTGCTCTTACTCTAAGTAGCTTGGCTAGCCCAACATCTCTGATAATCAACTAATTGATGCACCACTCTTTCACTGCTGTTATTTTTGGACCTCCCCCATTACTTTGGTACATAAAGCACAATACTGATTGCCTGGAAGATACTGCTTACTGCAGGGCTATCTTTGCAGTAGCACACAGGCTAAGCTGGGGGTTTGAAGGCAAGCCATGCTGGGGTTTCAGTGTGCCAGGTCCTATCACACTTTAAGGTCTGTTTGGAGACTGCTTTTAGAAGAGCAGATGGCAGAGTGTAGGGCTTGCTGCAAGATATATATATATACCCCCCTTCACGGATAATCCCTTGTTCATCTGTAATTAATAAACAGCTGCAGTCACTATTCTCCCGCATTTTAGGGAAGTCGAGAAACCAGACATGTAAAATGGTTGCAATATTTAGTAAATAAATTGTCCATGCGTTAAAAGGTAGTTTGGTGCCTTAATCTCCCAGATTCAGAAAACATGGGCAACATGTGCCTTCAAAGTAAATACTGCTGTTAGCACGAAGACAGGAAGTAAAATCATCACGTTTAAATGGATGTTATGTTAAACTATGAGGTTAACAAAAGCAGCCATAAGAAACCTAGCAGGAAATATAAAAATTTAATAAATGAGAAAAATCAGATGAACTATAACCAAAATCCATAGGTCCAAAATTTCATTCATGCATGCCTGGGTAGTAAAACTATAGAATCAAAAAAATCTGAGAGGAAATTCCAGGTGGGGCCATCAGTTTTTCACTGTTTGTGTTAACTCTCATACAATATATGGGCTTCGTTAGCTTTTATTAGCTCGCAGACTAATGCAGAATGAGTGACGAACTGATATATCACTGCTATCCCAATATGTGTTCATGATGGTATCTCAAATGAAAAAAAAAAAAGGACAATTTATTTTGGAATAATTATTTGTATGCCATCGTTTTGGAAAATTATCATACCAGTTTCCCTATTTCTCCTGCAATAGACATATAGCATATCTTTTAGCAAAAGGTCCCTCTCTCAAACCTTAATGGTTGTTAAAGTTTCCATTTCCTCAGAATTTCAGAAAGCCCTTGTTTATCCCCGACCTGCTCGTACAGCGAGAACTACAAGCACCGTTTAGAAAGCAATCCAAAAGTTGGGTCGAATATACACAGCCGCCCTCAACATATCATGGGTATTTTACCCCCCTGTCCTGCGCCTGTCGGATCCTGGGCTGTAAGGAAAAGTGTTCCACGCCCTCGGAAGGGTTGAACCTTGCCAGCTGCGCTGGGAGGGCAGAGCCGCTGCTCCCGGCTCCCAGGGGACTGCGGTGATTGCGGATCTGGAGAGCATGTGAGCACAGGGGCGATATCCTCGTACGTTCCCCCTCTGGCAGCATTGTGTG
Organism: Eurypyga helias; assembly: GCF_000690775.1. NCBI lineage: Eukaryota > Metazoa > Chordata > Aves > Eurypygiformes > Eurypygidae > Eurypyga > Eurypyga helias. The sequence goes on along the minus strand of NW_010266972.1, from coordinate 3,694 downwards.
GGTTGTGACCCAGCCCACAGTGGTTTTACTTCACTCCGTTTTCCCATCCTAATAGCACCGTGCCATCAGAAGTATTTCTTCTTTTTTTTTTTGGTTTGACAGAATCCTCTCCACTGCCACTCTGGCCACAATAACTTTGTTTGTTGTTAGGTGGACAGGAGGGGGGAGGAAAGGGTGAGAAAGAGAGAGGGGAGACCTGCCTGCTTGATGTTGAAGAAAAGCCTGTTTGTGCTTAATACATTGGAGAAATTGTTCAAGAACAGTTCATCCATGTGAAAAACATAACCCCTGCGTGGCTGCCAAACTCAGTAAGGCCTAGTATGATCAGTTATTTAAGTGCCAATCCCAAAATTTGAAGCTGCCTGGAGGCAGTTTCATCCTCTACACCCCATTTTTTATAAGGATGCAGAACATTTGAGAGAGAGAGTTACTTGAGTGTTCGGGTCAGCTCCTTTCCTTTTTTATCTGCTTGGTCCAAACTTAAGGAAAAAAAGAAATGAAAAAATAAAAAAATAAAAAAAGAAGGTGAAGACATCTGTGCATCTGGCAAGTTCCACAAAATCGACACCTAATTCAGGGAGCTGGGATACGGATACCACGTAGCGTAAAGGGACCCGACAGTACCGGAACAGTTACAGGAAAATCTTGTGTTTTCATACGTTTTATGGCACCTTTAGTTAACGTAGTAACCCACGTGTTTTCATACTGTCCTAGAATTGGCTGATGGCCATTTCATCACACTGTGATACCCAGATGTTCTCAGGCAGCCTTTGGGCCAGGAAGAACACAGGCATAAAGATATATAAAATTGTATCCAGTATATACACATATGTAGAAATATATATGCATAAAGGAGTGAAATAATATGTACACATATATTTATGTCTACACAGATAGTATTATTTATATGCATTCATACAAATATAGAAATTAAATGTATATAATCCATGAAAGCATAGGTATAAAATTGATAAAGCATTATTTAATAAGAGCTAATATGATGAGTAATTAAAGTTTAAATGTGAATAGAAAACAATTAAACAGAAGTTGGGGCCACCTTGGC
>NW_010266972.1:0-2600 GCF_000690775.1 Eurypyga helias | reverse complement strand
CACTAGACCAAGCCGCAGAACAAGCCCAACACAATGAGGGAGGATGACTTCAGGAATGCTGAGTTGTGCCAAAAGGGTGGGGAACATGCCCAGGGGCTATGGAACCTTCCTAGGAGGCTTACGAAGACACCGCGGTGCAGACCCTGTTGTGTGCAAAGAGGAGCCTGATCCCGTGAGCCCCACCATGAAGCTTCCAGCAGGATGGCCACAGAGGGCTACTGGGGCAGGCTTAGTGCTTTGCGTGGTGTTGCAAGACACGGGCCATGCTGTCTGAAAAAGTGGAAAACCAGAGCAATATGCCAACTTCAGAAGAAGAGGCATGTGGGGGCAACAAGGAAGAAACCCAAAGGGGACCCCAAAAACGACTGGGTGAACAAGAAGAAATGAGCAATGGGGCCACGAGCTGCAAACTAGATTTCAAGGTCAGTGTCACACAGGGAGGATGGGTAGTGATGGGAAGATTCATTCTCTGTGGTTGTGGGGGATCTTACAGCTACCTGTAACACCATTATGGGGTGCAGGCTGGTGCTATATGTGTCTCTGTATCCTGAGACTGATGCTGCAAATAAGAGAAGGAGGATTGAACATGCCATCAAGGCTGTTCTCTTAGAACATCCTGACAACCGCAAAAGCAGCAAGGCCCAGACTTTGGGACACAGACCGCAGCCCCGTGCTCTCAGAGAACATCAGCGGGATGCTGCTGAAAAAAGGGCAGGCAGTGGTGCGATGACAGAGGCTGAAGAAGTCAGGAGTATGGTCATACAAGGCTCATGTTCACAGGATGTCAAAGCAAAACACAGTGTTACAAATGAGACCATTAATTAGTTCAGCTAAGCCAGTTTTTTTGGGGGGTGCAGCAATAAATGATAAGAAAGTTTTTAACACTTGCAAACCATGATTATTTATTTTCAAGCACAGAAGAGTGACAAAGAGTTTGGTGGTGATAAAAGGGCTGGTGGGGCTAACAGGCCAGCGAAACAGAAAAAAAATGTTAGAAGGGAGACTGCTATTTAGGAAAGCCAGATGAATTTTGCCATCACTGATATTGGCAAGGGCGAACCACCAGAGCCCTGAGGTGCAAACTGCTTTTCTGAAAGTGTGGGCCAGTGAACAAAGTCTCATGAGGGTAGAAAATGACCCCCTGGAAGGGACTTAGGAGTTATTGCAGCAGAGATGGAGGAGGCAGCAGTCTACCTCCTTCCTGCCATGGAGCGTGTTAGGCGTGTTAGGCAATGAAGAGGTTTGGAGCAGGGTGGTGTGTAGAAGAATTTGTTACTTTAGGTCCAGTATCCCTACTTGAAGTTTATGAAACTTTCATTCACAGTGTAAAGAAAACTTTTGATCATTTATGCCCACTGTTTGAACCTGTTGATTATGCTCTGCTCCATCCTGAAGCGGTCGGCTTGCATAACCCTCCATATTCTCCCTCCATTCATTTAAACAATGTGAATGCAACAGCATTTTTAGATTGGGTCAGTAGTCCCCTGCAAAATAAGACCAAGTTGTGTTTTGATTAAACTTCCATTCTGGCTGCCATTATTGCGAGAGCCGTAAGAGGCAGGGTTTGCAGAACCCTACAGCCTATCCCCTAGCCCAAGATTACAGACAAAAAGCAGAATGACATACTTGCACTAGTAAAAGCGACAATGATTTCTGTTTTGCTGCAAGTCCCCAGCCAAGAGGGACCTGACAGATGCAGAACTATTAAGCAGAGCAAAAGAGCTACATGACAAACAGCAGTGGTCTGTGCACAGAAAGGTCATGTTGAGTGACATATCCTTGCACAAGAATCTGCTACATGCTAATACAGGTATCATCTTCCCCTCTGAGGCATTGAAAGGGTGGGAGATTTTTAAGCCAAAGAATAGTCTTAAATACCTCAAGACCTGTTTCCTTTTTTTACATTATGAGCATTACTACGGTGTTAAGGAGGTCAGGAAGATCTTTGGGATGAGGAAACTTTGTGAGCTTTGTCATACATTGTATAACTGTGGCCATAGCCCTTACTATTACTGTCCGTTCTGCTTGTTCCATGGTGATCAGGGGGCTGGAGCACCTCTCCTACTCTCCTACAAAGAAAGGCTGAGAGCCTGTAGAAGAGTAGGCTCCAGGGGGACCTTATTGCAACCTTCCAGTACCTGAATGAGCCTACAAGGAAGGGGATGGGGGTGTGTGTGTGTGTGTCTTTTACAAGGGCCTGTAGTGGCAGGAGAAGGGGTAACAGTTTAAATTCAAAGGGGGGGGAGATTTAGATTGGATATCAGGAAAAAATTCTTTACAGAGAGGGTGGTGAGGCACTGGAACAGGTTGCCCAGAGAAGCTGTGGATGCCCCATCCCTGGATGTCTTCAAGGCCAGGCTGGATGAGGCTTTGAGCAACCTGGTCTAGTGGAAGGTGTCCCTGCCCATGGCAGGGGGGTTGGAAATAGGTGGTCTTTAAGGTCCCTTCCAACCCAAACCATTCTATGACGATTCTATGATTCTATGTGTATTACACAACACAACACAAGATGGACCACCTGAAAAAAGCATGATTTAACATCAGATCTAATTAGGTGCAGGAGTGGGTCAGTGTACTGGGTTTGGTCAGGAAGGAGTTAA
>NW_010266971.1:12711-15146 GCF_000690775.1 Eurypyga helias | reverse complement strand
CATCCCTGTCTCCAAGCTGCTTTCGGGCTGGCACGCGGAGATACGCAACCGTGCAGCTTCCAAGGGGGACAGATTTGCTTGCTGGTACCTTGCCCTGCCCTTTCTGGATCCCCCAGCCGTGCTCGTGATCCGAAGGCATCCCTTGGCGAGGGACTGTCAGTCTGCGCCTTTCCTGGGAGCCGGCTGCTGTGAGCCATGGGCAGAAATGGCATCGGGTGTCCCCAGCCTGGGCCCAGCGTCCGGGGAGCATTTCTCCTGCCAGATGTGCAGTTCGTGCGAGAAGGTGATGGAGGCCTCGGTGCCTCTGCCCCACCAAGGGCTTCAGCCTCAGGGTGGAGGGAGAGGGATGACGGAGGGGCGTGCGGCGGCAGGGAGCGATGGGACGCTGATCAGGGGTGTTGGCTAGCAGGCAGGGAGCAAGGGGCCATCTGCTTCTGACCCACCCTGGGAAAGGCAGGAGCACTGACAAATATTGGGGGGAGGCGAATGCTTCTGAGTGAATTTTTGGCTTTCCTGCCCTGTGGAACATTCCTCTGGAGCCAGCTCCTGCCCTGCAGATAAACAGGAGTGAGCAAAGCTGCGGTTGTTGAGTGCCGCAGATTTGGGGAGGGGGATCCCTATGTGAGGCGCTAAAGGAGTGTGACGGGGCAAATCCAGGTGACCTGCCACGCTATCCCCTCCGTGCCCTCTCTCTGCTGGCCTTGCAGGTCCCGCTCTGGTCCCGCAAGCACAATTCCCGAGCCCCTTCTGCTCCCAGGGGTGACACGAGTGTGGTGCGGAGGGCAGCAAGGCAATGGTGAAAGGCTGGTTGCCGTTCTACGTCCTGAGCTTAAGCAGCCTGGGGGTTTTCTTGCCCTTCAGGGATTTTGAATACTCTCAGCCGATGTGGGAGCAAGGGTTTGGGAGATAAAGGTTCCCTCATAATCCTGAGGGCCCCTCCCACCAGGTAACCAGCGTGTGGGAAGGTTTGATAATGCTATTGAACCGATGAATAGCTTTAACCTTGCTAATAAAACAATCACCAGCCACCGCAGCTTCCAGTTTTGTAATCATTCGTAATGCATCTCTCCAAATTTGTATTATTTTTTTCCCCTACTGTCTTTATTTAGACCAGAGAGTTGCCACTTTCTGACCGGGCCAACCGGTTCTGCTGTGGCCTGTATTCCGTGCGCGAGGACGCTGAGCTCTGCACGTGCAGTCCTTCGTGGGTTTGTGCTCAACGCTACCATGACAGCGGGCTTTTCCCCAGTTGCTTCCCTGTTTCATGTGCTGTGCTAACAGAAACCCAGCCGGTATTACCAGCAGGGAATGTCTGAAGGACTCACGAGGTTGAGCATCCCCCTTCATTAGTACCCAAGAGCAGAGCCACGTGGTTTCATCCTGAAAGTCTCTCCATAACCAGAATTAAGCTGGGGCCAGCCAGTGTGTTTCGCTGTAGCTGCCCACCACATTCGGACACGTGGGCTGCTCGTGGGGGGTGATTCGTACTCACCCCCTGCCCTCTGGAAGATGCTCAGGTTATTTCAACCTCTTGTTTTCATTGAATTGGGTTCGATCAGCCAACTGTTTCTCCAAAAAGCTTCCAAACTGTCAGCAGGGGAATCAAAGCCTCTTGCCTCTGGAAAGGAGGACTGGTGTTTGTGTTTTTATTTCGGAGCACGTGTGTTTGCCTCCTGTTGGCCAAGCTGTCTGCGGAGATCACCGCGACCTGCAACTGCTTCATGGAGATGTCTGAGTGGTCCGTGGGCTGCTGGGGCAGAGGATGGAGCAGACCTCAAAGGAGGTGTGCTGGCGTGCGGAGGTTGTTTCTTCCTTCTGTCGAACCGTGCTGCTGCCTCTGCTCCGAGAGAATCCTCAGCTCTTGAGTGCCCTCGAGAGGGATCTGCAGAGCCCTCTCCTCAGACGGCATAACTGCACAGTCCAGCCAAAGCAGGGAGAGGTTTGCTCGTGGCTCTGCCCCCTCCCTGCGCCGGGAACGCGCTTCCAAGATGTATTCTTCGAGCCTTTTCGCTGCAGGCTCTTGGATCTGTGTCCCACAGGCTGAGGCCAAGCTCCTTTGTCAATTCATTGTACGGCTGCTTCCCCTGGAGAGGCGAAAGAGGGAAATAAAAAAAGGCTTAAGCTCCCAATATCTGTCCCAATATCAATATCTACAAAACAATGGATGTTTTGTAGGCCTGACGGGGAGCCCAAAGGACTAACCCCCTGCAGCAGCAGAGCCTGGAGCCGCAGGAGGCTTGAGCTGCAGGTGGGCTTTCGGGTTTGCTCCCTGAGCTGGTTCAGAGGGGTAAAAAGAGACGTGGCACGATGTGCCTGCCGCAGGGACGGGGATGCTGTGGGCAGGGCAGGGTGCCTGGGCAGCGCCAGCCAGGCCGCTCACACGTAAACGCTGGGGATGAGGAGTTTGCGTCAGCTTGCAAAGCATGTGTGGCGGA
>NW_010266971.1:0-12677 GCF_000690775.1 Eurypyga helias | reverse complement strand
TTCAAACTGGCCTTGCAGAACTGGTTTTGCCCCTCAGCTGGACTGGTCTGTAGTTGTAAAGGTAATTTTTAGGGTCGTTGAGCACCCTATGGCAGTACGTCCTTCCCTGCAGAACTACTGCTGCGGAGTGGGACTGAAAAAAGGGGATGGTTGGGGAGGGGGCTGCACTGTTTAATAAGCCAAATAGAATAAGAATGATTTATTTATCTTTTTGTAGGTGAGGGATTGAAAAGGAATTTTGTTTTAGCAGTGACATAAGAGCAGGCAACTGATAAGCTCCAGCCAAACCCATGGCTTGTCCATGTTGGGCAATGTGTGTATGGGCAGGAGAGATGCTCCTGCAGAGATTATGAACGAGGAAGGAGGGGACAGTTGAAGGGAAGAGGTGAATGTGGTTCCCAGGAGGAAGAAATTAATTTATCTGCAATGGTGCAGAGCTGGACTGTGACCTGCTCCACCCTGGTCTTGCTCTGACCTCTCTCAGCTGTTGGAGAGCTGGTGGGAAGCAGGAGCTTTAGTCCCTCCGGAGCTGCCATGGGTGCTCTTGGCTCAGCCCCATGTCTGGTGGTCCCTCACCGGGGGCTCTGCAGGTGCTGCACCCATGCCCTGGGGAAGCACGCGCCGGAGCACAACATTTCCGAATTAACTCACGGTCTGGGAAGAAGAAGGGAACCTGAACTCGGCTGGGAGTCCTGCTGTCGGCCCCAAACTGCCGCAGGACCAGCCCCACCGGGGTGCAGGAGGAAGGGGATGGTGTGGAAATGCTCCGGCTCAGCGTGGTGGGTGGGAAGGTCGGCCTTGCGCCTCTGCATTGGTGTCTCTCCCTTTTGGGAAAACGCTGCTCAGCCACTTCAGGGACACCTGGGAGGCTCTCGCCTGGTACCTCTTAAAGGTCCTTTCTCTGAACTGGCTGTGGATTCAATCCCAAGGTTTACAGAGAGGTTCAACCCGTGTTTTGGGGCGGGTCTGAGGATGCTGCTGCTGCTATTTACCCACACAGATCGCGGTGAGCACGTTGCCTAGGGGAAAACCACCCGTGCACCCTTCCACCAGGAGATGCTCTCGGAGCTCCTTCTGATGCTCCCCTTGGACTCGCTTTGGAATTCATGTGCAAGGCTAAAAAAGGCGGCCTGGCTGTGGCTTCCAGCAACCTGGTGATGCTGGATTTTCATCGGAACCTTCGGGCTAGGACCAAATCTTGTCCTCTTGCACCAGGCAACAGGAGATGAGTGATGTTTACTCCTGGCAGTCGATCACAGGAATGAGTGTCTACTTGAAAACAGATGCCAGTGAGGATTTAGGTTGCCAGAACCTGGACAGGAACTGAAGAAAATCCAGAATTAACAGTGTAAATCCCCCTCTTTTCAGCTGTCTCTCTGTTTAGGCCGCAGGCAGGCAAAATAATTCACCAGAAACCTAAAAACTTGTGTGTGCTGAGGTGGTGTGACATTGGGTGAATCTGATGTGATCAAGGGTGGTGAAATGAGAAATATTTGCTTTCTGTATTTCTAAAATATTTCAGTTGTCAGTGGGTTTTAGTCTGATTACTGTCATTATGCAAACCTCAGTGTGTTTCAGTCTGGGTTGAATTCAGGAGCTGTCAGTAGGTTTGGCTTTAGTTTTGTGCTTAGTTGAAAAAAACTGCAAATATTTGTCTGAGAAAAAGGTTGTTTGTTTGTTTTTTCCAGAAAAAGCGAATATTCACTTTGTTTGCACAACTACAGCCCTGACCTGAATAAAACTTTCTCCAATGTGATGATCTGTTTTGCTTAATGGACTGAAAAGAGCTAGAGGAAAAAAACCAGAATACAGTAAGGCTCCAGTCTCACTTTGAAGACTTTGCTGGTTTCTTTCACCATCTCATTATTTATTTTTAAATAGAAGTCTTGTTCCAGAAGCAAGCAGACATTTTTGTCTTTATAAGGTCATAAAAATATCTGTGTTAGAACAGCTCGGCGGATGACACTGACAGCGACGGGCCCAAGCAGCGTGAGGTTGCCCCTGCATCCCTTGGCTATGCATTACGCACAGAGTATGTAGAACTAAGGAGGGAGAGAACGTTAAAATGCAGATTTCCCTCAATATATTGACATAACACGATTAACACTTTGCTGGTTCTTACATCGATGCCCATACTGAACCCTGCAGACCCGAAAGAGTGGTTTTTATGTTACCAAAGTAGTGTATAGCAATAAAAAGGAGGAAGGGGAGGAAGCAAAGCCCTATCTTGTACAAACCCTCACCCTGGGCTGCCCTGCTGCTGGTGGGCTCCAGCAGGTAATTCTTACAGAATTTGTCATAGTTAAAACCCCTGTACTTTTGTCTTCATGTCCCCAACCCACCAAAAAGTCTGTTCTTTGGGGAGAACATGAACAAAAAACCCCCTCCTTTTCCTCGTTTCATCCTCTCCTCCCGGTTAATGTCCCCAAATCTCTTGAGACAGGACAAGGCACACAGCAGGAGGGAAGAGGAGACAGGCTGTGGATTTAGGGTACGGGGCTGTGCTCAGCTGAGCCATTGGTGGGGCAGACCAGCAAGGCACCGTTGGCAGGAGACCCCCAGCACTCCAATGTGCTGCTTGTGTCTCATTCAGACACAGAGCCTGATTCTGAAAGTCTTGGAAGGAAGCCGTGCTCTGCAACAGCTGCTCCTCCTGGCAGGCAGCAGGAGGGCTGGCACCCAGGGCTGACACCTGGGGTGTTATAGGTGCTGCAACCTGCAGCTACACTCCCCCAGGTGCCCCGGAGCGGCTGCAGAAACCAGGGGCACCACTGTGTTTCCAGGACTCGGAGTTGTCTTCCTGGGATGCAGAAGTGAAGGCACAGTAAGAAACCAACCTGCTTCACTGAGGATTTTTAGTGTTAACACCAGAGTTTTTTATCTTCACCAGCGAATCCCAGCTCTGCTCTTAGTTGCTTTAGCGTTTGCCGGAGCAGCAGCTGCCTAGCAGGGAGGCAAATGTACCTTTGGAGGGCAAGGACCTGGTGGTTTGAAATAAATATCCCTGTTAACATCTACATTCATCGATAGAAGTCCGCTGGGGAGAGGCAGGCAGGCAGCTTCCTGCCCCACACACAGGTCAGAGAGCCGAGGGAAGAGCAAGCTATCGCGTAGGACCAAAACAGATGCAGCAGCCCAAAGAGGTGGTTGTGGCTTTGTGGCTGTAAATGTATCAGGAGTGGACTTTTTTTTGGAAGAAGTAGCATTAAATTGAATTGTATCACTCATCCTTTCATTGCTGTCGGAGCAACAGTGAGGCAGTCTCTGTTCCTTGCTTTCTGTTTTCCGAGCCTATTCTCCGGCATACGGGATCCTCTCATGGGATTCCCTCCTTTAGTGCAGTGCTTTAAGTGCTGACAGCCTGAAATTTCTTGTAATTGGTGTTTACGGAATTTCTGAATTGCAAGTCTGTTTGAACATCCTGTATTTAGGATCTGGTCTGTGCTGGCTGTCAATCAGTTTGCGCAGGCGGGACACTGTCAGGGCTGACTGGTCAAACCTTTGGCTAGTAAACTGGTTTTCTTTTTGAAGCATGCCTTCCAAATGTTGGGCTTTGGGGCATTTGACCTTCCAGGGTTCCAGTGGCTCCCTGCAAAGGGAGAGAAACCTCCTGGATAAAGTACATTGTGAGACTGATGCACATAACATGAGCAAGTAGAGGGGCAGGGAGGAATGGAAGTGCTGCTGAACTGAAGCATCCTTCTGGCGTGCTAGCTGTGTACATTATTTTCGTGTATTGCCTGACAGAAACGCTACCTGCAAAATCCTGTTTTCCCTCCTGCCTCCCCACGCAGCGATGTTCTATGCAATTAGCAGTCTGAAGTATCTACTCTTCCTGTCTGCCAGAAGGAAGTGTGTGATCTATCACCTCCAGGGCTCAAGCTGGATTGACTTGTACCTGTCCCACTCTTCCCAGGAAGGTACGGAAAACAAATTGAAGAGAAGTAGCACTGGTTGTGCCTCCGCCTGCACCGGAGTCAGCCAGGACCATCTTTCCAACCCTTCCTGGGGCTCCGGCGGCCTTTGGCTCTAGGGTTTGGTGTGGACATGGCAGCCCCTCTTCTCGATGGTCTGCACCGGGTGGATCGGTAGGACCAGGTGGGAGATGCGGCTCCACAGCCCACTCAGCTTGTCGGAGTCCATGTGGTCGTAGGAGCTGGGGGTCCTGGTGTTGGTGAACTTGGCCCAGAGGAAGTCGCGGACCCTCTCTTCCACTTGCTGGAGGCTGATGTGGGGCTCCAGCGTCTCCTCGTCCAGCAGCACGGTCAGCAGCAGAGCCACGTCCTTGAAAGCAGCACTTTCGTGGTCACAGTATTTGTAGAAGATGAGAGTGGCCCCCGCCGGCAGCAACTCAAAGCGGTGTACCACTGCAGCGCGGCCCCCCTCCTGGAAAGCTGAGCTCAGCTCTGTGTCCACCTCCATCTTGGCCTGGTCGCTCTGGAGCCTGGATTTATCCATGGCATCGATCTGGACCGTGCTGGAGTGCAGGGCAGCCGAGTAGGTGTCAGCCACGCGGGCGCTAAGGCATCGCAAGGTCTGCTCGCCCTTGCGGGCGGCCACGAAGATGATGATGGCTGGCTGCGTGTGGTGGGACGTATTGAGGTGCTTCTGCAGGAATTTGCGCCCACGAAGCCACAGCTGGGGACTCTGCTCCGGAAACCTGTCCTGCAGCTGGTTGAACTGGGATAGAAAGGCCTCCACCGTGGGGTTCCTGGGGGCTTGCTGGGACTGGGAGGTCGGTTTGCCGAAGCAGAATATGCAGAGGCCGAGCAATACGAGGCTCACGACGACAAGCCCTGTGCCGCAGGGGAGAGACCCAAGATGGGGAACAGAAGTCAGTCCCAAGTGACCTGCAGTGATACGCTGGAAAGAAGTTACAAGGGCTCTTCTTCCCCTCCCGGACCTTCCCCGCTACCCCAGGAAAGTGATTCAGTCTGACACGCTCTCTGAGGGCCTGGGAATGGTGAAGAGGCTGCTTGCCTCGTGCTGGGAGACCCGCACGCCTACACAGCTACGGGACTACAGCTCCAGAGTCAGAGGCAAGGCTACAGCTTTGTTGTCGCAGTGCAACGCTTCCTGAGGAAACTGCAGCTGGACACAAGCTTTCTTTTCTTCCCTCCGCTCCGTTTTGTGTCCGTTCGGAGCACCCACCTCCACGTACGGAGATGTCTGACCCAGCTAAGGTGTCCTGTTCACTGCCTTCCTCCTAGTCATGTGCCTGAACAAAGGCCACCGTGCTTCTGCCCGGAAAAAGGAGGACAGCGAGGTGCAGACGCAACTGCTCGCGTCCCTCTGCGTGGCAAAGCAGGGTCTCTTTCTACCAGGAGAAATGTGTGGTGCAGAGCAGCATCACAGTCTCTGCTCGGGGCCCTGCGACACAGGGCGGGATTGGGAAGGGGGAGTACCAGCGTAGGAGGCTCAGACATCCCAGGACATGCCAGGGTACTCCCGGCATGCTAGAAATGATATGCCTGCTTTTGAGCCACTACTGTAGGCTCAAACTGACCCTATTTTTAAGGGGATAGTTTTTCCCTCAAACCCTCAGAAAAGGCTATGAAACGTCCTGAGAGAGAAGAAGAATTAAATGCGCTTCATTACTTGTTCCTGGAGGATCAGTGCCTTCTGGTCGATGAGTAACGCGCAAGGGAAGCTTCTTTTCCTCACCTTTCAGCAAGGGGAACTTTTGGGCCTTCTCCTGGTCTGTGTTTTGGGCTGTGACATTCTGCAAGCAGGACTGAGCCTCTGGCTCTGGGGCTGCATGCCCTGTGGTGAGAGAAAGAAACGTGCCACTCAGTGTTGAGGGAACCGGGAAGTTGGGCTGTAATGAGAAAAGCAACAGAGCTGCCAGGAGCTCCCAGCTGGGGGAAAGTTAGAAGAGAATATTGCTTTGGGATAATAATGCTTTGAGTCTTGGCTCCCCCCTGCTTTTGGGGCCAGGGAAGGAAAAAGGTGATGCAGAGTGCAGCATGATTTCATGCCTTTCAAAGCAGGACAGTAGCTGAAGGAGAGAGAAAGAGAGAAGCCAGTTAATTTCTTACACCTTCTTTCCCACTTGGCTCTGGAAAACTGGCAACGAGCACTACAGAGCTCACCGTATCATTTTTCCAGTGCCTATGGAAAGTGTAGGCATGTGGAAGAGCAGCAGTGTGCAGCCACCAGCTCACCTTTGGTGCCGTGTCTGTTCCTTAACGTGCCTTGGGATCCGCCCTCCTGTGTTTCCTGCTCTATGTGCTCTTCTGGCTCCCAGTCTCGGAGAGGGGCACTGGTGCTCTCTGCTAAGAGGCCCTTGGTGACATCTTCTGTCACAGCTACGTCCAAGTGTGTCATGTTACTGTCAGAGCTCAGTGACTCGGTTCCTGATGGAGCATCATCCTCTGCTTTCTGGGAGCCTTCCTGTTGCTTGCTCGTCTCCCGGTCCTCCTGTGTTTCTGGGTGGGCAAGGCTGTCTCCTTTGCTGTCCGTCTTATCACGGGCCAGCCTGGCTGTAGGGAATTAAATTCACAGACCTACCCTTAGTCTCTTTCAGCACAAGAACCAACAACCCTTTCTGCTGTTCTGCCTCCTCTAAGCAAAGGCCCAGGTTATCAGCATTTTGGAAATGCTGTACACACTGAAAGGGAGAGACTCACCTTCATCCAGGTTGTCTTCTTCCTGGGACCCTGTGGAGACATCATCTCTTGTCTTCCCAGATTCTTCCAGTGATGCTTCAGTTTCCTGGGGAACCTTCTCCTCGACTGTGGGGACAGCTGAGTCTGACCGTGTCGTGTCTCCTCCATCAGCAGCTGGTAATTTACACACCAAAGAGTCTTCCTCTGGTTTGCAGGAGGTCTCGGGCTGCCTGCTTGTCACTTGGTGCTCTTGGGTTTCTCGGGTGGGCTCTTGGTGCACAGGAGACTCTGCTGCGCTCTCCGCTTCACCTTGGGCTGGCCCAGCTGTTGGGATCGGAGTTCACAAACTCAGTGAACCATACAGGAGTCACGAATACCCAGTGCTTTACCACCACCCTGTAAAACTCCCAGTTCTTGTATTTCGGAAGCATCTATCCTCAGTGAGATAGGGTGACCAATAAGGTGACCAAAAGTGAGAAAACTCATGGGTTGAGATCATAGAATCACAGAATGGTTTGGGTTGGAAGGGACCTTAAAGATCATCCAGTTCCAACCCCCCTGCCATGGGCAGGGACACCTTCCACCAGACCAGCTTGCTCCAAGCCTCATCCAGCCTGGCCTTGAACACTTCCAGGGATGGGGCATCCACAGCTTCTCTGGGCAACCTGTCCCAGTGCTCCCCACCCTCTCCAGGAAGAACTTCTCCCCGATATCTAATCTAAACCTCCCCACTTTCAATTTAAACCCGTTGCCCCTTGTCCTGTCACTACAGGCCCTCGTAAAAAGTGCCCCCCCAGCTTTCTTGTTGGCCCCAAGATTAAAGACAGCTGCATAGGTAAAGGAAAGGGAGAGGAGAAATCGCAAGCAATGCAAAGGCAATCGCTCCCCACTGCCTACAAGCAGATGGATGCCAGGCCAGTCTTCCTTGGAATCCAACACCCTTCTTCTTCCTGTACCCCAGTTTTTGTTGCTGAGCGCGACGTTATACTGTGTGCAACATCCCTTTGCCCACCATGGGTCCCCACCCAACCTACAGCCCACCCCAGATGATTTGCTTGGTGAAAGAGTGGGGAAAAGAGAAAGCCTTGACGCTGTGCCAAGCGTTGATCAGCAACAGCCATAACACTGCTGTGCTATCAATGCTTGGTTGGTTTCTTTTTAAACCACACATCCAAAACACAGCACTGTGCAGGCTGCTGTGAGGCAAGTGAACTCAACCCCAGGCCATGCCCCACGCTGTCCTGTGTGGGGCGGGCAGACAATAGTACGTGGTAGGGTATGTTACCCCGTCTTCCACAGAGAGTGGGTTTTCCTGGGTGGGTAAATGAAGGCGATGGATTTGAAGAATTTCTAAGGCTGTTGTTGAATACTGGGCAGAACAGTTATGCCAACGTGCATGTCAGCTCTGCTTGTGCTCCTTCTCTGCTCCTGTTCTGGAGCTGCTCTCCCAAGGAGCTATGGTAATGTGGAATTAAAAGGAAATGCTGGAGCGTAATTCAAAGGAGAAATTCTGAGGCTGAGCATAAGCATCTACTGCATATTCTGAATCTGACAAAACCGAATGTTGCAGCTCAAATTTCAGATGCTGTTTGTGACACATTGCTTATGAGTGACCAAGCACTACAGTGAGAGAGAAGATTATGCTAAAATTAGAATAAAGGCCGATAAAAATGGCAAGGAACTCCATACTAGTTTGCAAACAGAGAAAAAGCTGCGCTTGTCACGTGTCAGGACATGCTGTCATTTGGAGCATGAGTTTTACATTCTTGGTTAATGATTATTACGGGAACACTTCTGACTGCCCGGGAGAGGTCTGAGGTGGTTATAGCATTGCGGTATCGCTGAAATACTCAAAGCACCACTCATAACAAGACACCCCGGGAATGTAAGTACAGGCAGAAACTGAAGGAGGAACCTGGATGTATCCTGCTAGTCAAGCTGGGCACAAACAGAGGTTTCCCACTCGTAGGTGGTGGATAACTGGCTTATGATTTAAGCATCTGTAAATGAGAAGCACTGGGATGCAGGGAAGAAAGCTCTCCCAGCCTGGAACTCCATCTTTAACCTTCCTTGTGCTGCCATCCTGGACACAGAGTGTAAACCTGTTGCAGATGGGAATCTGAAACTGAAAGTAACTTGTTAAGCTTTCACCCTTCAAAAAAAGACAGCCACTGGCTTTTCTTGGCCTGGAAAGATGGGGATTTTTTCACTGTTTATGTTTATTTTGCTTAGGTTTCCCTTGTCACTGTTGAAACGTGTTTGCAAAGGGATTTTCCTTGTAGATGGTGTAGGATTCACTTACCTCCAGACAGATCCACGCTTGGATTGTCTTCCATTTTCTTTTTCCCCTGGAGCTCTACACCGTTTTGTTTCACTTTCTGCTTGGGTCATAAGGAGATGTATCTCCCTGCTGTCCGAGCGGCTGACCAAGTCCTACCTCCCGCGCAGACACCATCCCATCTTGGTCTTGGGAATCGCAACTAAATGCCCATAAACCTGATAAAGAGAAACACAGGAGCAGTGATTCATGGTGGGGCAGGAAGCTCCTCCCTCCATGATTGCCGAGGTGGTGTGAGAATGGATGGATGCCACGCATAACCGCGATCCTTCAGCCCAAGGGCTATTAGCTATTTTGCTTCCTGGCAGGCTACAGGCAGTCCAAGGGCTACACAAACTGCAGTTGTCTTGGGACAAGCCGGTGGGATGAGACACCCGTTTCTCTACCCGATGGACACTGCTGTATTCCGACATAGCAGGCCTGGAGTCCGGGGCTCGGCAGGCTGCCCGAGTGCTTTCGGGCACCTGGTACCTCGCAGCCAGCTCGACACAGAGCAATGAGCCTGCTCCACCTTCCCTTCCTGCCTCCCGTGTATTGGATCGGGAGACGGTAGCGCTGGAAGGCAAAGCTGCTGGCAGAAACACCGCCGGGGCCCTGTGCAGCGGCAACCTTGCATCTATCCCAGGGGGCCGAGCAGTGCCCTGAACGGATCTTGTGAACCTGGAGCCGCAGCCTGACTCTCCCATATGCTCCAGTGCTATTTCCCCCTTTGCTAAAGGACTTTCGGACCGGACATCTGCGCAGCATGGAGCTGGCTCTCGATGGCTTTCACGAGCGCAACGCCTGCCCGCAGGAAAACTAGGCGGCAGGGAAAACTCCCGAGAAACTTGCCCCGCTGGAGAGCGTTTTGTGCAGGTTTCCGTGCCAAAATCTCAAGCCCGGCCTCCTCAGCAGCTCTTCTAGCGTAGAGGGGCACCCTTCCCCACCTGCACGCGCCCTACAGCTGAGCTTTCTGGCTAAATACCAGATTTGGAGGGGGGTGGGGGGGAATAATTGCTGCTTTCTGCCGCCCGTCTCCCGTCCCTCCCCTCCCTGTGCTGTTCCCGCCGGTGACGCTCCGGCAGAAGAAGGAAGTCAGAGGAACAAAGTGGTTTGCGAAGTCGGACGCTTACCCAGCCTTGGAAGTTTGGAGCCTGATGGAGCGGAGAAGTGAAGGAAAGGGGTGGTAAGAGGAGGCCTCTCTGCTTGCCCTTCCCAGAGGCCCTTTGGCTCTGCCGGTGGCGGGACGGCCCGTGCCCCCAGCACGCACCCTTAATCCTCCGCTGTCAACGTGACAGTGAACTCTGCCCTATCCACGGGCGCCGGCAGCCTGACGGGAGGTGTAGTTTTCCTTCCCTCTTCCTCTACTAAAGGCAGGCAGCTTCTCCCCGGTGAATAGTAGTCGTTTTCGGGAGTGTTCAGGGAACGCCAATGTCTTTTTTTGGTTGTATTTCTGAAATTCTGCGGTCGGGCAGGGTTTCCTTCAGGCAAACTGGATGACCGGCAGCTTCCTGCATTCAGTGAGTGTGTTGCAGATTTAAACAACTAAAGGACGGTGCGAGGGAACTGTTTGGAGAGTTGATTTATGAAAAGTACCACAAGAAAACCAACACGAACAGGTCAGAGTCTGTGTAGCTGCTCCCGGCCTCGTTTGTTTTCCAAAATATCATGATCTGCCTTGCTGTGCCTGTACAGGGGACAGGTATGTTCCCACCCCCCTGCCCACGACACGGGGAAAAAAGGCAACTGAAACGGTGCTGGTAAGGTCCATGAACAGATAGTGCAGGACCAGGCAGGGGTGTACCAGGCAGCAGATGCTGTTCAGGTGAAGCACGTGAGCCCAGCCCTGTCCCGTGCTCTGTTCTCCTTATGCTCCTGCAGCACCCAGCACTGTCTGTCCGGGGATGCTGGAGCCTAAAGGGGCTGGCTGTTCTGCCCTGTTTGGGCCCCCCTGGGCAGGACTGGGTGCCCTGCTTCCTCTCTGTCTCTCCCTCGGCGTACACAAGCACGGATGCCAGCACTGGTCATGTCAGGAAGGTGAGAAAGAGTGAGGCACAGCACATGTAGGGATGGCAGGATTCCACGCTCTCTCCCGCAGCACAGAAGGGCAGCGGCTTCCCTGGTGATCTGCAGAGCCACCCTGCTGCTGGTGGCCTGGAGGGGACAGAATCCACCTCCCTCCCTGGGCATGTTCAGCACATTTTCTCATGGCCAAGCTCTCACCAGGTGCAGGAGAGGCTGTAAAACCGAGGAGAATGGCAAAGCAGGAAGGAAAAATGCACGGCTGATCTACAGAGACCAAGGACTCCCTGAGGGCCCTGCCCTTGGCTGCCGTCCATCTCTCATCCTGGCCAAAGGTGCGTTTGACTCCACCTGCTTCTAGCCAGAGGGTGGCTAAAGCCGAGGTGGCCAAAGCAGGCAGGTGTCACGGGCTTCACGGGAATCCACGTGTTTTACATCCAGCCGGACACTTCAACACGGGAGGCAATCGGGAGCGGGCAGAGGGACCACCCTGCCCACAGGAGTATCACGAAACGGGTGGTGGAACTGCAGCTCAGCAAGCGAAAGAGGCGAGTACAGGACAAAACCGGGGGGTAGCTTCAGCCTGCGTGGGTTGAAGACCCGGTTACCGAAGAGCAGCTTGGCAGGAGCATTAACCGGTGGGTCTAGGACATGAAGTCATCCACAACACGGTTACCAAAAATCATGTTGGCATTGTGTAACACTGCTTTTCTGCTTCAGCATTCTCAGAGTTATGGGGCATTGTTGCTTAACAAATCTGGTCTTTTTTGTAATGCAAGTTTGAGGGAGGATCTTATTTAATAACATTTTCTCTCAATCTGCAGAAAAAATCAGCAGTGACCAGGTGAATTATAAAGGACATGCTCTGTAAATATTTACATAATGCCATCATTTACTATCTTCCTTTGGAAACATGTGAATATAGCGATATTGCTTGCAGCGGTGGTTCTGCCGGGTCAGAAATCACGGGCCAGTCATCAGCCGGGCTTTTTCTGATCGATTTGAACCGAATGGACGGTTCGGCTGTACTTCACAACCTCCTGATGCGGTATTTATTACATCCATCCTCTTTCATTTTTGTTTTCGAAAACATCACGGCTGTACTTCACAACCTCCTGATGTGGTATTTATTACATCCTCTTTCATTTTTGTTTTTGATAACTTTGCTCAATGCCCACGTCCTGCTTTTACATTTTAAAAGAATGGAGGTGTGTGCTCTGTTGCTGGTGCAGGCGGTATGCATAATTCATCTCACAAATCCTTGCTTCTAGATGAAACTGGGACATCTACTGCGTGCATTAAGCAGCATTAAGATCTTTTATTTTGCAATTTGTGTACAGACACGAGCTGAAGAAGTGAAGACTGAACAGAATTTTCCTCACCCAGCCTCCTGGTTTGAGCGTACGAACGCACCCTGCCGAACAATATCACAAATGTGAGCATATGTACAGCCTTGCAGGTGAAGGTACTGACACCAGGTTTATTACACGTGTCGTCTTCCTCCATCCTGCCTTTTTCAGTAGATACCCTTTAGAATTTGTGAGAGCCTCCACTAAGCAACTTGTTTCGAACTGGTCCTGAACCTCTCGCTGCCCTGTCAGGCAGAGAACAACTCTTCTGCTGTCAGTAGGAGAGTTTCGCACAGGCCCCCAGGCCGTGCTACGTTACAAGCACGCCGGGCTGTGATCCGGGAGGGATGGGGGTACCCCGCCGGCTGCCCGAGGCCCTGC
>NW_010266970.1:894-1125 GCF_000690775.1 Eurypyga helias | reverse complement strand
TTAAGGCATAAGTAGGTACCCAGCTGGGTTTTTTCCCTGCTGGAACTGCAACAGGAGTTGGGACTCTATACCAATTTCTTAGATGGGACCCGCTACAAATCGAGGGCAGGACGACTTCCCCTTCCGAGCAGAAAACAGCCGACGAGACAGACCGAGGTAAAGAGCAACAGGGGTTTTCTCCAGCTTTCAATCCAACCCTACGGAAACGCACAGCGCGGCGAACGCGCCGTG
>NW_010266970.1:0-862 GCF_000690775.1 Eurypyga helias | reverse complement strand
CCTGATTCACGGCAGACCAGCCCCGAGGTGTACCCGCAGCTCCTCATTTAAGGCTTCCTCCCGTTCCCCCTCGGGCGGCGAGTCGCTAGAAAACAGCGGGACACGAATGTGAGCAGCGGGTGGGAGCGCAGCGCAGCCCGGCTGAGCGGAAGCAGCAAACAACCACAACGACAGACACGGTGCAACCTCAAACGTGACGTGGGAAGAACCGGGCGCACAACAGGCAGGAGGTGACGGACACCGTGGGGCGGCACGAATAAACCAAAGGCTACAGGCACGCAAAGCCCGGACCCGCTGTCCCTCGTGACCCACACCGCGTTCTGCATCCAGCGCAGACCCGTACGGCACAGGTTACCGGGGCGTAAGTCTCCCGCTGAGTCCTAACGCAGCGCTGCCCACAACAGCAGTTTATTCCTGCGACTGCAGGGCAGCAGAGCGTTTGAGAACTCAGTCGGGGAGCAGATCTAAGTGGTCTTACAGCAGCTGCAAATTCACCTCTAACCCCGATGGGAAGGAGGGATGGAGAGCCGTAACCTTTCCATCCTCCCTCGCCCTGCGCGGTCCCTGTGCCGCAGGGTCGTCGGGTCTGGCACAGCCCCTCGGCGGGTGTTCTCCAAGTCTGCGCTATCCACCGCGGCCCTTCATCCCCCCGAGATAAAGGTGGGGGGAAACCATCAGCTTTGAGGGCGAGAGAGGCTGTTGCCGTGTGCCCCAGCGGCGCGGGCAGCGGGATCGGTAGTCGGGAAGCAAAGCTTGCTGAGGATGGAAGAGTAGAACTGGCTCCAGAGCGCGGCGAAGGAATCTCGGCACGCTGAGGGATCAAAAGTCAGGACAGCAAAGTCACACGGGATTAAAAAACCCA
>NW_010266969.1:0-10130 GCF_000690775.1 Eurypyga helias | reverse complement strand
CGCGCGGGGGTGGGGGCGTGAGAGAAATCCGGGCTTGATCTCTATAGTGCTGCGGAAATGGAGGTTACAAGGCGTGGATTTGGCTGATGGTCATGGTTTCAGAACGTGTAAGGCTCCAGTGAATATGGGAAACACAAACGGTGAAGGTTTATGTGGTACTGCCAGCTTGCAGAAGTATATTCTGGTGTCGTTTCCTTACGAAGTTACGCTTCAAAAAAACTTTGACAATATGGAGAAAAAAGGTCCTACACCATCTTTCTTGTTTGGAAAAGGAATAAGAAAGGAACCCCCTGAGGTTATTTCTAAAATTACAGCCCCTATCAGTTTTTTCAAACACAGTATTTTAAACAACAGCTCTGCATATTCTTTTAATTTTCGTAAAAGAGGACTATAATGCTGCCACCGCTGTTGCAGGGAAACAATTTTTAAGTTGCCTTTCTTAGCTACGTGGCCCGTAAGTGAGGATTTTTATGCTCACCAGACTAACATGTAAGGCAGGTTGAAAGAACTGCACATTTGGGCAACGAGACATAATCACGTTAGATTTTATTTAGAAAAAAATACATTTTGGAAAATAATTAGGAACACTGAGGAGTTATTGCAGGTTGTGTTGAGGAGCCAAGTCTGTACAAGCAGAAAACAAAATCAACATGAAATGCAGTGGTTTTTTTTTAATGAAGTGTATTAAATGTATTCACATAAAGTGGAATTAACTGCAAAGATTCATTTAATTTTAGTGAGTTTATAATTTGCAAAACAGTATAATAGAAATTATTTTGCACTAAGTGCACTTATTAAGCGCTTCAGAAACGGTTATGGGACTAACCAGTGGATTTGGAACTGGAGTGCCTTTGTACACCTCAGTTTTAATGTGAGTAAATTAGAATGCCAGGAAAATGCAGCAATAACTTTTTATACCTCTGAGTTCAGCACTTCCTGAAGCTGCAAGGCAATCAGAATTCTTTCAGGTGCAATTTTCTGGGACATTCCCTGAGTTTTGTAGAATAAGGTGATTCCTGACTTGTTCTAGAGTATAATTCTAATGGAATGCCTTGTAAAAATAGAAAATCTCAGGAACTCTTGACCCAAAATGCTTTTTTTGTAGGGTTTTATTGACTGTATGGGGTCAGGCCAGTTGGAACTTTCAGTCCTTATCCACATGCATATTGATGTCTTCTTCATCAGCACTTCAAGAGATTTGTAAGGCTGGCCTTCTCCTGATGCAAGCAAAATCAACACCCCCACCCTGAGTTTGTATTTATTCACGGATCTGCTTGTTCTGGCATTGTTACAATCTCTGTACGGATTACAGTTTCACAAACACGTAGTTCTTGGAAACCTTTGGAACGAATGCATGTCATACTTGCTATGCAAGGAGATTTTAAGTGGGAGCTTAGCCTAATCATTAGTAATTCATCACAGCTTTCTCTTGCAGGTTTTCTATGAGTCTCGTTTGGTTCTGGTTGTTTCTTAGTGCTTATTTTGGCCATAGATACACCATAGCCTGTTTGTACAAACCCTGTTCTGTCCGCCTCACAAAAAAAGGCTGTGAGAGTGAGTATCAGTGCAAAGAATCCATTGAAGTATGTCCGTGAATGGCCTTGTCATTTCCAAGTACTTCTTTATTCCTTCACCATTAATAGCTAATATGGGCCACATTTTGCCCCTGTTTGTAAATATAGTTGCTATTCCTTTAGCTTGTTGTTTTCCAGATTTTTTTCCCCTCCATGTAGGGTTTTTTTTTCATTTTATGAGTCAGAGTTCACAATGCTTTATTCATTTGCTGAGTTTTAAGTCTATTGGAGGATGCTTTCCTGTTCCAATTAACATCTCTTACTGTTTAGACAGCCAGGCCCTTTCCCACCCCCCACTCCACTTTCTCAAGCCTTTCTCACTTCCTAATTGGAAGTGTCAGTGCAATGGTGCTCTGCTTCCTATGTGATAGTCTGCTTTATCTTCTTTTTTTACAAATGTTCTGATTTTAATGTAGCTCTTTTCTGCCTGTAGGGGATTTTATAGTGTTTGTTGCTGCTGAAGAGATGTTGAATATAGGGATGAAGATCCATGTTACACGGTGGCACTTCAGTGGTGAGATTTTGTACCAGATGAAGATGTTGTGTTACTGAGGACCAAGTAAAATATTCATTTTCTTCTTGTGGTCTCCTAGCCAGCCGATTCACAAAGCAGCCAGTGATACGTTTTGTTTTTAGTTTTTTGGTTTTTTTTTTTTTTTCTCTGCTTATCACGAAGTAATTTTTGCTCAGCCTACTCAGGGATAATTTTAGTCACTCAGTGGAATTTCGGTTCTTGTCCTAATGCTATTGTAAATTTTTTTCAGCATACCACAGCTGGTGTGCCCTCCTGGTGGGAGGGGCAGTGTCACAGTACTTAACATTGCTACTCCTGGGCTGGGACCTGCCACCCATACCAACTTCTTTTGTCATGCAATAAGGCTATCAATTGCAAAGCCAGATTCTAAACAGTGTGTAGTAGAGAGTATTGCACAGCCAGCGTCAGGGTTTACTCCCCTCGTCCCTGTCTATACTGAATCCTGTTCTGAAGTGTTTTTGTTGATTTAGTTCATTCTGATAAGTTATTGATAGGCTGATGTGGCATTCTTCTTTAGGCCATGTTGCATATTTCCACACAGATTAATTTCAGAAGGGACAAAAGCAGTAGATTCAGTATCTTGACTTTCAGATAGAGCATAAATATTCTAGATGGACTCCTACAGTGATAGAGTTACAGGCTTCCATTACCAATAGTAGTTTAGTCCTTGAACTGATGGTTGGCAGATGTTTTCTACGTAGACAGAGACCTCTAGGAAGATCTGTAGAAGGAGTTGCTTGTTTTGCAGCTGGTGAAATTTATACAAATGGTCATATCTGTTCTTCTTTAAAGTATAAACTAGGAAATGAAGTGTGCCAGTCCAGGTGTTTGAGAAAACCATGCAGGAAGAGTTTAGA
The DNA here is from genome assembly GCF_000690775.1 of Eurypyga helias. NCBI lineage: Eukaryota > Metazoa > Chordata > Aves > Eurypygiformes > Eurypygidae > Eurypyga > Eurypyga helias. The sequence continues at coordinate 7,164 of NW_010266969.1, read as the reverse complement.
AAAACAGACTCAATTGGAATTTTGGCAAAGAAATAGATAAAAAGATAATAGATAAAAAGATAAAAGATAGTATCTTCCAAATTATTAGAAATACGATGTACAGTAATTATAGTGAAGATAATCAGGTATCAGGGCAGATTACTGTAGAAGATGGTAAATGCTCCACTGTGTGCCTTTGTAAAAAGACTGTCTAATGTGCACACAAATAGTGGAGCTTACAGAAGGAATTACTGGATGAAATTCCCTGGCCAGTGTTATGTGGCGGGTCAGAACAGGTGATTATAATGGTACCTTCTGGCTTTTAAATCTATGAATCTTCGAATCTAGGCTTTTCATTCACATAAACTCTTTATAATTATAATTCTGCCTTTAAAAATGTGTTTCTATAATTGCTTAGATTTGCCAGGTTATCTCCTTCATCTTCAATAAAGCATTACATTTTGCTGCTTGTGAATGTGACTTGGTGTTGAACTTTCAGGCATTGCTTTCTTACTGCTGCTTAATTTTCCCCACAAAGAACATTCCTCTTCTTGAAATGTAAGTCAGAAATATAAATAAGAAAAAAACCAGGTAAATGGAGAAGATAATGCTTAATATTTATCTTTTGTGATCTTGATGGAAGAAAGAAGCATAGAAAGTTTAGTGGACATTTAAGTAAAATTCACAGGGCCATACAGGGCTATCCATTTCCAAGCTGATCATGCCCATCACTGACATATAATAATAGAACCAAGATACAAGTCATACTGACTTTTTCAATACAGGTTTTTGAGTGAAGGAAACAGCTGTTTTTAAATACTGAAATTTTATGTGGTTAAATTCAGATGTGTGTACTTCGTGAAAACTTTTTAATAGCATAAACTCCCTAAATTTTTTACTAGTGTCTTGGACAGAGGTCTTACGTAACTCAACAACTGTCACATAAGACATGAAAATAATGCGTCTTTCTGCAGAAATTATCCTGTATATTTGTTGGCAAGATACATTTTTTCTTGAGCTGTTAAAATTAGGTGTTAGCCTCCCTCTAGTCATAAGGTCAGGTAATAACCGCAAGATTAAGCAGTTGTTAAATGTTAATTAATGAAGGGGGAAGGCTGAATAGAAGCTCTAGGAGGCATTACATAGAGGATATTAGTTACATATTTTTAAAAAACCTATTGGTTAAGAGAAATATCTCTAATAGAAATAGGGTAATTTGTTACTCTCAGTCTAATTTCACAATTGTGGAAGTATGCCTTTCATAATAATTTAGCTTGTCTTGTTTATGATGTCTGTTTTTTAAGCAAAGTGAGTATTCTGAAATGTAAAAATATGTTACAAATGCAAAAATAAACAGTGAACAACATTAAAAATATCATGAGGATCATCAACTGAAAAAAGTAATGTTGATATGTGAATCATTTGTATTTAACACAATGCTGAAAACCTAAAAATTAAAGAATACAGAGTATTTTAGCTTAAAATTATGCTTACTTTAAGAAGATCACTTTTTTTCTTCCAAAGAGCCCATGTAAGTTGCTGGAAAATTAAATACAGTAATATGGGGAATTGTCCTGTGGAAGCAGTTTCAGTGCCATGGATAGTATAAGGATACTTGTGGGAAAAGGTTGTTAGTAGAAGTAGTATCTTTTGTTGTTTTACTATGGACATAGTTGTTAAAACAAACCAAGCTTCCAAATGTCCTTCTTTAAGGTGTGAAATTGGTGGAGTTATTTTTGAGGGTAAACACAGACAGAAAATAATTTTCATAAAGCATATTTCAAAGGAGAGTGTTTCCGTCCCTGTCCCACATCCCCTCTGTCCCCCTTTCTTTTTTTTTTTTTTTTGAGCAGATCAATTCACAGATCCAGTTCATTAGTTGCACAAAAACTTATGCTGGGCTACAGAAAGATGTAGAGCAGTTGTAACGATATAAAGGTGGAAGTGGAGGCATAGAATTAGTGCTTTTCTTGGCAGCAATGCCAGTTTACGTTGGCAAAAAGAGCTTGTCCACCTGCAGCTTTAGTGCTGAATACATATATATTATTTGGAACTAGGGCTTGAGAAAATTATTACATGAGACAAATTAAATTCTTTCCCAAGTCACAGTTTTCTAGTGCCTAGAGAATTTATGAATTTTGATGATCTTGAAGATAAGATATTACCGTGGTACATGTTAAAAATATTTTGCAGTTTTATATACAGATTTCATTTATCACGGTATGTTATAAACAAGAGGATAAAATCATTGGTGATTTCTTTTTTTACTGTAATATCATGTCCAAAAGTCTTCCTGACACTCCCCTGTGAGCTTTCCTTTTTGTCTGTCAACCACTGGTCCACAAATGCAACTTAACTCTTTTTAAAAAATGTGTAATTAACATCATTAACATTTTACAGTTTAGATGTTAACATATTAAAAATTAACATGTACAGTTAGACTTACTGTTCTCAATCTGAATTGAAGTACTGTGATATTTCTATCTTTGAAACTTGGAAGAGGTCCCACGCATCAAATTTTGGCCAGTTAGCTCGGTTGTATAATTTGGTTTACTACTAGGATTGTAGGGAGAAGTGACACAGTACCTATGTAATTCGTACTCTTGAATCACAATGACTACAGAGTTCCATAGGAGCTTCTTTGCGGTGCTGCTGCTTGTTAGGGTGGTCACTTGTAAGTACTGTAGTGTCAAATGTCTGTGAAGAACACAGCTAATACAAAAAGTTGGGCATGTATGACATGACCGCATGTTACTCCTGAAATCAGGTTGAGCATACCTGCAGCTGGATGTGCGTGGTGACAAAAATGTGGTTTTGGAAATGTGTCTAGATGAATTTATTTTCACCTTATGAGGAATATTTATAAAATTGCTCCTTCATATAAATGATTCCTCATGGATGTGATGTCTCATTTGTGTGCACCGAAACACGTTTCATGAGCTGAAATGAGTGTCTGACAATAATATTTTACCCTGCCAGAATTTTTTTTCATTAATCTCAAAGCACTTTGCAGCATTAATTAAATATCATGAAGTCCATATAAAATAGGTAATGGAAGGTTTATTATATGGAATCTTATTTTAGAGGCTTCATGAGAATACAGCACTTGCACAGTGAGTAAGAGCTAGTTTGCATTATTTATTTTGTCTTGACATCTTTCTCTACAATGGAGTATGTAAAGCTCCTTATTTATTGTCATAGACACCAAGACACATTTGGTTTATAATTGCAGTGGGCAGCGTTATAATTACTTGCATTTTGAACTATCTCATTCTAACAGCCATTGCTTGGTTGCTGAAATTTGTGTTTGAAGGAGCTTTTTTGTCTATAGGAATATGATAAAGTCCTGGAATCACAGTATTTACTCTTGACTTGCTTGCAGGTACAATACTCAATTTACATAGGTAGGAAAAGCCAAAAATGCCCTTCTATCTGTGCTTATTTTTTATATATATTTTAACAAAGGATTTTAAAATAAATTCGGTTTTCATTTTTTATCAGAGGGTTTGAAGTCTTCTTACTGGTTTCTCTACTGTCAAGGCAGTATGTGGTCGAAAATACGCAAGGGGGAAAAAAAAGACAAAATACAGTCATTCTAATATACCTGTGACATATACGATTTGCATACTTGTCACATCATTTTCTGCCTGTTCCTCCTTTACAATTATTTAGTTATGCACAAGCATGTTTAATATATTTGTATTTTTAAAATTAGTTTAGGTAAATCAAGCCGTTATGATCAGCTTTCTCACTGTAGAAGGAAACGTGCTTTTTAAAATGTATTGTGCAAATGGTAGGTTAGTCCTCCTGCTGTTTGATTGATACTTAGTTTATAGCGGTGTCAATTCAGCACAATACGCATTTAATGTCACCCTGACTGAGGAAAGTACTGAATTAAAGACTTACATGTATCTTTGTTTAGATTTTTTTTCTTTGCTGAGGATGTGTTTTTGCCCCTTAATCTTAGAGAGAAATGCTGTGGTGTAGAACTGATTTTAATAAGACCATTGTTATCAACAGGGAATTAGTTGATTCCAAAACCATGAACATTTCCTAAAAAAAATATATTCTGTACAGTAGGCTAAAAATTGTGATATATTGGGCTAACTGAAACGCCTGTTAAGAGTCCATAAATTCCCTTGGGTTTTGAAGGAGGTTTTTAACCTATATAGGAAGTTTTTGTTTGTTTGGTTGGTTGGTTTTTTTATTTGTTTGTTATTTTTTTATTAGGTAGTTAAATGAACAAATTACATTCAAACTACCAAATCAAGATGTTGGTGTACAGTGAGTTGGAAAGGGCTTGTTTGTGTACACCAGCTGTCCGACTTTATAGGTGGTAAAGTGATTATCACATACATAGCATGAATGCAACTGTTCCTGACAGAAAGAGAGGCCTGACACCAGCTCAGGCAGCATTCCTGTCGAGCATATTGAATTATGTCAACAGCCTGTTTTCACATCCCTGCTTGTATTCTTATATGCAAGTTACAGCTTGTTCCAATGTATCTATTTTAATTTTACAAAAATTCATGCTTTTAAGAAAATTAGTGATGCTCTTTTAGGTACTATGTCTAAGAGAAGTGTCGACAAATCTGAATAAGGGATCCTAAGTAGAAATAGATTAAACTCCAAACATTTGGGGATTCTAGCTTAAAAGTAGCCACTTCAGTACTTGGTGGTGAAGTATTGTATCAGGAGGAGGCTGATCTGAAGGCTAAACTCCAAAATTTTACTCAGCTTTTTGAGTTTTCCACGTTACACAGGGGCATTTTTTGTCTTGGCTTGCAGTCTCTAAAACTAGACCAATATTACTGCATAACAATTCAGGGAAAAGGAAGCTGCAGTTAATTTGAATGGGAAATCTGAAAGCCTCAGCTGCTCACAGGTGCATTGTCACTTGCTATTGGTAAGAACTTGTGTGAGAAGACTGCATTTCAAAAGAAATACTGCAGTTAAAACAAAGGGAAATGAAGGTGAAGGAAGATATTTTTGTTGTTGTTCTCTTTATCAAAAGAATTTATTTTTATCTATTAAAGGTCAAATTGCATTTCTCTATAGTTTACTGGACCAATGCAATTACACCTCTATTTACTCTTGTTTAAGTATTTTCACAGTACACTTTCTGGACTGACATTTTCAGAAACTTGTAGTTAGTCATAAGCAATAGCTCTCTGTATTATTAACTTTCTAATAGCAGTAGATTGTTCAGCTGTTAAGCAAGTATTGCTCTCATTTTTCTTGTTTATATGTTGTCAGACTATAAATTCACTTGTGACAGCCTATGCACAGCAGCTTTTAACTGTATCTTTTTACAACAAGGATGCCTGACAGTGGAATTATTTCTGATCTACCATGATTAAAGAACAGTAGCCGGTGTTTTTAAAACCCATTCAGAGATACCTTAAGCAGGCATGCTAGTGTTTACAGGAGGTGAAATTAAGCAATTTTAATTTTGACATTACTAAGGTTGTAATTTAATAGCATAGTGCTCAGAGCTCAAAGCTGGAGCTTCCATCAGAGTGTACTTCTACTAGAAGTAGAACAGATGTTCTGTTGATTTACAACATTTTTTTAAGAAAGGTTGTTAGTCTATCCACCAATAATCCAAGGAGAAGTAGTGAACTGGCCTGCTCTGTCTATGGGCAAGTGAAACTCTTCTGACAACTTGTTGAAATATGCTTTGATTCGGTGGTAGTGATGACCAGGATGGGCCACATACTTTCAGTTACCCTCTGTGCTGAGGGGCCTTTAGAGGACAAGTCTCTGTTAGTTGACAGCAGCCTTATATTTAAATATATACATATATAGCAACACACAAAATACACATATTTATATACATACGTATCTTAAAGAGAAGCAGTCTTTACAGCTGTACTGCACTTTTTAATTTGAGGGAAGTCCCAAGAGTCTGTTTTTGGTTTCCAGGGGAGTATTTCTTCCTCCTTTAATTATATCACCTGAAACTATGCAAATTTCTTATCATATTCTGATTCATTAATAACATCCAGTTCAGTCAAGAAGTTTTATTTACTAGTAAGCCTTTCAGTCCCTTCACTGACCTGTTCATTGATCTCTTCTCTAAACAGTTTTTCAAGAATGTTTTTGTAATATTCTGGTTAAATTGAATGTGTCACCTAACAGTGATCATTATCATGAAATATTAGCTGTTCAAAGTGTTGAATGTGAAATACGCTGGTGGCCTCCAGTTTATATTCATTGCGCATCAACATTATCACCTTTGTTTATGAGGTCAGCAAAGAGCTAACATTTGCTAAAGCACAGATATTTTTTGTTTAAGAACTGCCTGTGTTTGGTCAGCAGTCAGGTACGCTGAAGGGGCAGTGAGTTTAGTCTTGGACTTGCTTATGAATTTGCTATGTAATTCAGGCAGTACTGACTCATTAACTTTAAAGATGAACTTAAAATGAAGTGACAGTGAAGCTGATTCACATTGTCTTCTTTACAAGCAATAACAAGGTCATCGTATGGAAGTACGAAGCCAGTTTTACCAGTCAGATGAGTACAATGGGTAGGAGGAAGTATTTCAGTGATACACTTTTAATAGTGAGATAAGCAGAAGATGCTACACTAAATTTATTTAGTAGAATGACATTTCCAAAATGTTTTGAACTGTTGCCTAACCATAGATTCGTAAGTTCCCACAAGTTATTTGTTCAAAACTGCAAACTGCAAATGCAACCTGAAAGCTAACCAACTTTTTTCCTAGTGGGAATCTCAAGCTAGCTATTTGCCACACATTTAGGCACTGGGAGAGATGAGGCAGCTTGACAATGGGACAGAATACAAGTCCAGCAGGAAAGTCAATGAGGACATGAAGTGTATTTTGGTTTCCTTTGATGAATCTAGCCTGTCTGTGGCAGGGATGTATCCAGTACATTGCCTGAAGTCTGTGTAGAACCTGGAACTCCAAAATACTTATTCAGAGCTTTACTTGAACTTTTAAAAAAAAAAAAAATTAATCAACTTAATATTTGTTCCTGAAATTAAAAAAAAAAAAAAAATTACTCTTAAATGTCTGAAGAAATACAATCTGGAATTCATCTTGGGTGGATTTACTGTCATTTGTAATCCCCTGTGGTGCCAGACTTTATCAAATACTTGATATATCTATCAAATACTATGAACAATTTCTGTTGCTCATAAGGTGTGTATATATATATATAT
>NW_010266968.1:12502-24637 GCF_000690775.1 Eurypyga helias | reverse complement strand
CGCCGCGCTTCGCCCGTGCGAACTCTCCGACGGGAACCGTACGGTCACAACAGAAACTTCCCCACCGCCGTCACTCGTACACCCCGTCCTTCTTTTGTCGGCGATCCTAACTCTGCAGTAGTCAGCAATCATCAAACAAGTATCCATCGCCTGTAGCTGCCGAAGGTGCGATGACAGGTTTTTGCGGGCATCCCGTAACTTGGCCGATGGCGCGTGCAGGTGACGTTGCTGTGACCTGCCAGGGGAAGGTGGCAGGGACAGCGAGGTGGCGTTTGGCATTTGAACCCGTGAACCTAAATAAAGATAGTCCCGGAGTCAAAGGACCCATCCTCCGAGAAGAGCTTGGAGATCAAATAAATCAGTGTGTCGCCTCGGCTGCCGGCACGGACAGCATTTATGGAAAAGAAACGGTGACTGTCCAATGCAGTGAATTAAACTTCAAGGCTAGTCCAGATGGTTATTGTACAACTTGGGTGGTGGCAGGATCCGAGATGCGGGTTGGGCAGCTTGAACAACTTGAGGGAAAGGCTTTGCCAAGCATTCACCGCCTGCCTGGGCGCGCTTGCCGGCACCATTGATATGGGCAGGACATCGCCGGGCACTCGGAAAGCTCCATACGCTTCCAGAGCTGTGCACACATCACAGTGCTTCTAGGAAAAAAAAAGTCTGTGGAGTTGGTCTGGAAGCTTTTGCTGCAATAGGAGTAAAAGAATCCCAGAACACAGCCTTCAAATGTAAAATGAAAGGCAGCTCTTTGAAGCTCAACTTAGTAAAAGCCTCTTTCTTGCCATCGTGCTCCTGCTTGGGTCATCTCGCAGCCGTTTCTGCATCCATGGCTGCTATTTGTTACAGTTCTCACTCTTCCCCTTTTGCAGTGCAATCACCAGTGCTTTTTATTGTAAAAACGTCACAAGTGTTTGTTGATAAGAATGGCAGCAAGACGAAATTGTTGCATACTTCCTGGGCAGGGATTTCCAATTCCTTTTAAAGTTGGTGTAATTTTTTTTCTGTATTCCTACAAACGAGGCAATGAATAAGAAACTTCAAGGAGACATCTGAAATGGCTTGGGCAGGGGATAGCCATCAGTCCCCTGTTTCATGCTAAGAACAAATCCACAGCAGCTGCTGAGCAGCCTGGGAGAAGTTCAAAACCTGAATTAGTCTTTAAACACAGGGGGATAAATATGATAAAGGTTTAATTTATTTGGGACACTATTGCTACCAATTTTGCTGCCTGGCACACGCTTTGTTGTAAGCTCTCTTGGTTTGGTCAGAACTAAAAGCCCACGGTGCAACTTTTTATGGTTGTTTTTGAAACAGAACTCTACATTGATTTTCTGTGGGTGTCTCCCAGATCAGCAGCATCCACACTGCCTCTTGTTGACATGTAACCTGAGTCATTTCTAATGGAAAATGAAAAAAAAAACCAACTTGAAACATAAGCCAGCCTCCCAAGCCTAGCTCTGACGCTCTGTCTGATCTGAAGTAATGTAGCTCAGTCTAACGCTGTGGCTCAGTTCAGAGAAAATGCCAATAAGGTTATATAATTACCTGGATGGATAACTTAATAAGACATTATTGATTTATTAAACAGCATTGAACATTTGGGGCTGTGGGAGTTCTGAAGGCTTCATTGCAATACAAATCACTTCTGAGACAAAACTGACAGGTTTCTTTCCTGTTCTTTTAATTAAAGCATTAATCTCATTCCCTAGCAGTTTTCCTCAGAGTGGCCCTTGGAAACCACCAGGACAAAGTTCTTTACCCTTGTGGAGTCAGATTCTTGCTTTGAGAGCAGAGTCTCCAGCCCCCACGAAGCCATTTCCTTGCCTATGGCAAGATGACAGGGTGCAGCAGGACTCGACTATTTTATAAAGTAAATAAAGTGACTTTTGTCAAAGCTGGTGTGAGGCAACCTAGCAATGTAAATTAATTAATTAAAATGCTTCACAGGAGTCACATAACTACTGGCAAAAGAGGCGGCTGAAATGGGATAAAAACAAAAAGCATCTGTGCAACGTTTTCGAGACGCTGATTTGGAGGGGACTATTGAAAACCACTGGGAAGGTTCACTCTGAATAAATCATTCAACCCAGAGCATATGTGTGCTCCTGGTTATGGAAATACAGTATGTAGCTGGCTCTAAACTGCAGGAATTTTAGGAGATTCTGGGAGACGATGGCAGAAATACAAGCCACAACTTTTGTAGCTGCATCTACATTTAAAAAAAAAGACCCTCTTCTGTTCGTGCTTGATGTGGACAACAATTTATGGCCCTCTGGGTCACACTGGCTTTGTCCTTTCTAGAAGTGGCTAATAAATCACAATGATTTTGCTGTGACCAATTGACACCAGTCTCACTGTAGCCACCCTGAACAAACAACAAAACAGGAAGAAAAATGTACATGAAACAAAGTGTTTGATACTGAAATGGAAGCTTATGTGTAAAGAGAAAAGAAGGAAAGAAATGAAAAGACAAGTCCAGATTATCTTCTGCTCCCCAAGATTTTTACTTATGGAAGGAGATTACAAAATGCTTATATTGAGCTACCTGATTTTTTTATGCTATCGTTAACCAGGATTATTTTTACAGCACTCCATTAGGGACTGATTAGAGAGATCACAAGTTAGCATGAGCAGCTCAGCTTAGATAATGGTCAAAGCCTGTTGGATTTGTGCAACAGTGTCTGACTTCTTGGTTATCTGGGGCTGAGAGTGTTGTTTTTCAAGTGAAGCTCAAGTATTAATATGATAAAAATATAACCTTCTCTTCCCTTTCAGAGGTTTTACAATAAATTCTAAAATATTTGCCTGAGTCAGATCCTTGGGGCAATTTCTGCAGAAAACTCCATGGGGCCTCCTGGGAGAATATCTCCTGCACATACCTCTTTCTTTGTGTTGGCCCTGGCGAAGACGACCGTAAAAGCTTTCACTTGACACAGAAGAAGAGACAGTCTGAGACAAACTTAAGCACAGGAGAGAACTGATTGCACAGTTTCACCCAGGACTCTGCTGCCCAGGAGAAAAATGTACCTGCATAGAGAAACCGTCCCCAGACTGTGACAGGCAGGGCCATCACTTGCAGATTTTGTGCCGAAGCAGGAAACAATCTTTCTGGCATCCTGAGCTTGGGCTATCGTGACAATATAGGGCAAGACCTTGTGCTCAGCGCAGTAGATGCAGAGAAGCCAGTTCAGAGAGCAGAGGACAGATTAGATGGATTTGCAGATGTGCTCCAGCCCTTAGTATCAGTCACCATCAGCTGATGGCTTCCCAGTCTGGTGTATCACACGTTCGTGTTGTGGACCAGCCCTGAGTCTTGAAGGCTGGATCTGGCACCTGTCAGGTCAAGAAAATATCTTTAAAAAGCCTGCCTTGCATGTGGAGTAGGAAAGGTACCTGTGAGGAGACCAGGGGACCCCCCAGCTCCAGCTGTGCACATACAAAACCTAAAGGAATGTCACTGGAGCAGCAAAAGTTTCTGTTTGATTTTGTATACCCATCTCTGTAACCTCCACTTTGCTCAGATTCAGGAACAGCATTTTCCCTTCATCCACGAAGGGGATCAGTGAGGCTGGAGGATGTCTCAACTGTGGCAAGGTCACCATATGTGTTGTAGAAGAGGCAGGGCTGTGTGCCACCTGAAGATGTGCCACCTGAAGGCCAACTGTATCCTGGGCTGTATCCAGAGAAGTGTGGCCAGCAGGTCGAGGGAGGGGATTCTGCCCCTCTACTCTGCTCTGGTGAGACCCCACATGGAGTGCTGCATCCAGCTGTGGAACCCCCAATATCAGAAGGATATTGAGCACTTGGAGCGAGTCCAGAGGAGGCCACAAAGATGATCAGAGGGCTGGAGCACCTCTCCTATGACGAAAGGCTGCGAGAACTGGGCTTGTTCAGCCTGGAGAAGAGGAGGGTCCGAGGAGACCTCATTGCAGCTTTCCAGTACCTGAATGGGGCCTACAAGGGTGCTGGGAGAGGACTTTTTACAAGGGCCTGTAGTGACAGGACAAGGGGTAACAGATAAAAATTGAAAACAGGGAGGTTTAGATTAGATATCAGGAAGAAATTCTTCACAGAGAGGGTGGTGAGGCACTGGAACAGGTTGCCCAGAGATGTTGTGGATGGCCCATCCCTGGAAGGGTTCAAGGCCAGGCTGGATGAGGCTTTGAGCAACCTGGTCTAGTAGAAGGTGTTCCTGCCCATGGCAGGGGGGGTGGAACTAGACGATCTTTAAGGTCCCTTCCAACCCTAACCATTCTATGATTCTGTGATTCTGTGGTTGCTGCTTGGCTCTCTTGTGACCCACAAAGCCACATCCAGTGCTTGTGGATGCTTTTATAGGGCCAGAGAGAATGTTAATCCTTATGGGACAGGGGACTGGATTTGTTTAGCCTGGTGAAGGAAAGCCTCGGGAGAGATGAGTAGCAGTTTACCTGGAGGCTGCAGCAAAAATGGAGCCAGGCTCATCTGAGAGGCTTGCAGCAAAAGGACAAGAAGCAGTGAAGCAAAGTCAGCAAAACCCTGAGCACCCTGATATAACTTCAAAGTTAGCCCTGCTTAGAGCAAGAGGTTGGACCAGAGGCCTCCTGAGGTCCCTTCCCACTTCAATATTTAATGATTCTGTGATGACAAATGACACTCCGCAGCCTTGTCCTCTAAACCAACCTTGGTTAGCAGTGAACTTCTGCAGTGATTCGTGGTGGATTTTAGCCATTCTATACCTGTGAACTTTAAAGAAAAAGTCATTGTCATGAAATTTCGGATTTTCTCGCTGTCCTCATCAAGGCAGTCATCCCTTTCTTCATCCAGTCCCTGCCTCACTTCTTTCCTCTCAGCATGGCTCAAATCAGTACTTCAAAAACTTTGTATGATGAGTTAAGGAGATCTATTTTAATACAGTCAATGCGATGAAAACTATTCACAGTGAAGAAATGCTGTATACCACTGCAACTCTTGTACATATGAATAACTCGTGGGAGTCACTCACCTGACAACATGTAGTTGCAGACCCTGCTCAGAGCTATGGAAGGTATAACACTGCTAGCAGTGGAAATAAGTAAGACCCTGTTTATATGTGGTTTTCACTATGTCAGCCTATTTCTTCTGTACTGGGAAAGCCCAAGGACCTGTTTAAATGCAGGCTTTTGGTAAACGAAAGGAAACCCAAACTGCTGGTATTTGTTGCTGGGGAGTTCGAGTGTCTCTTTCAATTGGTCTCCTTGCAGGAATCCGCACCGAGTTTGGGGTTTTTTTAACATTTCTGGCAAAATAATGACAGTCTGAGGATCCTTGAGCATAATTCAGTAATTATGACTCAGGGCCATCTTCTGGGAAGAAAAAAAAGAAGAAAACAGAAACCCTAAGAACTCCATCTCTCTGAACTGAATATACTTGGAAAAAAATTCTCCTTCCAGATTCAAGCAAACTAAAGAGATCTTGCAGATCTCTTGGTCTTCTTTCCAAAGAAATTTCCCGACTGACATATGTAAGATCAATGAAACAATACCACGGTAATAATACAATTGATCCTGCTGCAGTAATGAAATTGTAAGTAGAAAGACAGCAGGCAGAAGACCTCAGACTTTCACTTGAAACAAAATATGCAGCCTTATTTAGACCGGGTTTTTTTTTATGTCAGGTTTTTGAGTGGAAAAGTAGCCCCACTTGTCAATCAGCTAACTTGCAGCACTAATAGATTCTGGTGTTTAGGGGGTCAGCGCAGAATTTAATTTAACAACTTACAATACACCCACATGCCCAGAAAATGTGGACAGCTTGATAGGGTTCACTGAGCCAAAGAAGTAAGACCAAAACAGTGCATTAATGTATAGGGGAAGAATAGTTGCAATCAGTTCCCTTGTGAATTGGACAGAGAACTTGGAGATGAAGCAATTATCAGCCATCGGGGATTAATAGTAAAGTGTGAATGCCAAGCTGTATATGTTAGGGGCAGAATATGTTGCCTATAGAAAACAACAAAGAGCGTTTCTTACTATTAAGTGAGATTAAACGTAATGGCCTGATTTAATCACAAAGGCAGAATTAAATTCAGATGGCAACTTCAAAGTGGACACATGCACAGAGCCTACTGCATACATTTACATATAGCTGGCATAGCTTGGCTTGCATCACAATGGGAGAAAGTTTCTTTGGCCACTTAAACAATTTTCTATTCCTGGCTTTTTGTTAACATTCACTGTATTTAGCCCTAAATTGCTTTTAGTTAATAAGACGGAGCTAAGAGTTATATTTATTCATGGAAGCTGTACTTTTTAATTCTTTCAAATAAAAAAAAATCCACAAAAAAACGACAAAACAAAAAAAAAATCCCCAACCACCCCACAGCAAAGGGTCAGCAAGAACAGAAAGGCTGCAATCAGATCACAACAAAAAGCTGCTGTCCCCACCTACGTGTTTTCGCCTGCCCAGGAAGGTGTTGGACACTGCAGGTCCCAGCGGGACACATGAAGGTAGGTGTGCTTCCCTTCTTCCCTCCTCCGGGCTCCCATGCCAGGGTCGCACCGTCCGGGCACGGTCTCTTCTGCAAAGCCATCAGCAGAGGCACCAACGAGGACATGTTGGGCCACCATTCCCCAGCCCCAGGTTTTCTTCTTCACCCAGAAAGCAACCACTGAACGCCACGCAGCGGGGGCCCAAGGCTGCCAGCACTCAACCTGCTCTGTTCATTGAGCTCCAAAGCTTCTGCTGGACCTGACTCGCCATCCGAAGCTGCCTGCGGGAGCCTCTGCCATCGAGCTGGCCGGGAGCAGTGGGATCTGCTGGACATGGCACCCCAGAGTAACAGCCCTGTCTGCCCAGGGTTGATCTAGATTTGGCTGGGTTGGCGATCAAGAGAGGGCAAACCCAATGAGCAAGGCTTGGATGAGACTTTGTGTTGAAAGCACTCTCATTTTTAACAGCTTTGCACAGCTTGCTTTCTCTGTGTTCACCCCCGGTGCATGTCAGACACTCTCAACCTGGATGCATTACCACTTTTCCACTGAAAAGTAAGGTGCCTAAATTTACTGTGGAGGCTTACAGCAGTAACTGTAAGTTATAAAAGTACTATAAAATCTTGTTCCAGCAAATTTCACAGTTGCTGTGTGGCCCTCCAGAGGAGACCACGAAGATGCTCCGAGGGCTGGAGCACCTCTCCTATGGTGAAAGGCTGAGAGAATTGGACTTGTTCAGCCTGGAGAAGAGAAGGTTCCAGGGAGACCTTATAGCACCTTCCAGTACCTGAAGGGGCTACAAGGAAGCTGGGGGGGACTTTTTACAAGGGCCTGTAGTGACAGGACAAGGGGTAACGGGTTTAAATTGAAAGCGGGGAGGTTTAGGTAGGGTATCAGGAAGAAGTTCTTCATGGAGAGGGTGGTGAGGCACTGGAACAGGTTGCCCAGAGAAGCTGTGGATGCCCCATCCCTGGAAGTGTTCAAGGCCAAGCTGGATGAGGCTTTGAGCAACCTGGTCTAGTGGAAGGTGTCCCTGCCCATGACAGGGGGATGGAACTAGAAGATCTTTAAGGTCCCTTCCAACCCAAACCATTCTGTGATTCTATGATTCTACGAAAGCACCCTCAGCCTTAGGTCTAAACCTGAAACATGGGTATGAACCTTCCTACGCCTACAAAGCTATCCCACAACCGGCTGGCACAGTGACAGGGTTGTAATGCTGCATGGCACGTGGTACAAACAGGTATTGAACGTGGAAGTAAGTGACTGGAACAGCAACAGCTCTTTGGAGTTGGATCACATTGGCACAGAGCACTAACAGTGCCCTCAGTAGAAAAAAGTCAGAGGAAAAAAATTAGGAGCCAAGGAGTCATGCTCAGTGAAATTGAGGTCAGTGAGATAATTCCCAAATCTACAACATCGGTGCTCCATGCCAGCCCAATGCAGCTCACAGGAAGAGAAGCAGCACTTGGCAGAAGCACTCATGCAGGCTCCAGCCAACCTCACATGGGACAAATCTTCAGGAAAACTCCTAGAAGCCTCAAAGGTCCCCTCAGGCAGGTTGTTCCCTCAGCACAAGGCATCCAAAGCCACCCTCACAGCACAGAGCCCAGAGTCCAGCTCCATCCCAAAAAATCTTAGAGACACCACCATGCTGTGCTCACTGGATACCCAGGCTGGGAGGCTCCCTTCCTTGGGGATGTTAATTGAGAAAGTAATGGAGAAAATCTCTTCAGTAAATGGTGGCACGAGTGTACTTCTGTCCCCTTGGGGACCTACCTCATGCCCTGCTCCACATCCTTGGCCAACAGTGTTAAGAAAATGCCCGTCTCCCGCACTGAGAAGGTAGAGGAGACACCCTCCCACACTGCACAGCCCATCTCCAGACATTAGGTTTAGCGGGGAGGGCGGCGGTGATGGATACAGCACCCTCCCTGGCACAGGATGGCTGGGGAAAACCTTTACCACCAGGTTCCTCGAGATGCCAAGATTCACTCAGTGATTTTTACAGAGCCTGTTTTGGCATTCCTTCTGGGAATAGGACAGGCTTTAAAACAAGCCCTCGAGGAAGGGAGACCTAAAATCCCTGGTCCTTGTCCCTTCAGCCTTCCAGATAAAATTTGCCAAGGGTACATTAAAGGGAAGGTGGAAGAGAGGCTACAGCTCTGGCTGGCAGATAAAGATTTTTTTTTTTTTTCCCTTTTTCTTTCTTGGACATCAAGATGCCAAGGCAGTAAATCTCAGGGTGGGAGTTTGCAGCACACCCATGAAGACTAGGGAGCAGCTTGTTTTCTGCCCAGGCACTCACCACCCAGTGTGAGCGGCAGAGCCTCTGCCTCCCGTCCCAGGCATGCTTTAATGCTGTCGGGATGGGAACCTCTGCTTCAAAGGAGGTGAGACATTTCAGACCCGCCGTTGCTTATGGAGAAACAGCTTTCTCTCCTTGCTCCCTTAACCTTGGCAGGCTGATGGCTCTAATGACACAGCCCAAATCCTCTCACTTCGAAAAGAGGAAGGCCAATTTCCCAGAACAAAAGCCTGAAGTACTAGTGTGACAGGTCACTAAACATGATCATCTCCTGCTCCGGGTGAGAGCATTGAAGAGGGATCCCGCTAAGTAGAGACAGAATACGGGACAAGGTCTTAACCTCCGCCTGCGCCTTCGGACACTGGGATTGGTACATAAAGCATCTCGAGTGCTGGAGGGGGGGATGCTGAGAGCGGGAAGTGTCGCCCAGGGGCTTCGGCACGTTTCTCAGGCAACTGCAGGGGGAATGTCACAGCTATAGCAACTGGCTCTCCAGTGGTCCGGAGGGGAGTGGGGCCAGTGGTGGCACAGCCATTGTAGCCCAAAGCAAAAGGTCAGGCCGTTTCATTTTTCACTGGTCAGCTGTAAATTTCCTAGCAGCATCGGTCATGATTTACGTGATTGTGCCGCTACCTGCCCTCCAGCTGGTGGCTTGGCAATGCACAGCTAAGTGCAGTTGTGCCCTCCCCTGCGTTCCACCACAGCTCCTCCAGTCCTTCACCGCTGCCTTGGGCCTTCGCTTGGCAGCCGTGAGGTCTCTTCCCACACATTATCTTGCCCCAGGTAATCATGAAGGTTGGGTAGTCATCGCACCTGCGTTTAAACCTCCAATTAACTGCCTGGTCCAACCCAGCTGTGCAGTCTCTTTTTTGCAGTTATGAGGGGTGCGCAGGTACCCACCCTTACTTGAACCTGCCTTAGGAAGGAGGAAGGGATGCAGGAGCCCTGAAGGAGGTGAGATAAATCCTGACTCGTGCTTCCCTCCCACCCCAGCTTGTGGCGTTGCTTCTCTCCATCTCCCGTCCTGGGAAGTTTTCTCTTTTCTTTGGTCCATCCAGGCTGGGATGTGAGGATAGGCAGGATCCAAGAAAAAAAGCATCCCAGCATCCCGCCATCGAGTCACCAATTTGATTTTGAGGTTGTCGTCTTCTGCTGGTGTAGTTGGGTGGCTGGGAAAGTAGGTCAATAAAATTTTCCCCATCCCAAACTAGTGCCTCCCTCCTCCCCAAATAAACCCTGACCACAAACAACCTGCTGGGCTTTGGGCTGAGCAGCCAGGCAGGGCTCAGGGCTTCAACACACAGCCAGCCTGTGCTGAGGCTAGTGCAAGAATCCTTCCTACACCCCCCGAATTTCAGATGGACCAGCCTGCGAGGGAGAATCAAAGCTGAGGTGAGCCCACATGCCCATCCCAGCTAACCTAACGTACGTGGTGCAGGTTTCCTTCTCTGTCATACAGACATAATGCTGCTCTATCACATCAGAGAGCTCTTGTGAGGACTGTTACCAGCATCACTCCTGGGATGTGAAGGGCAGGTAGCAAACAGTCTGATATTGACATTTTAGAGCAGCAGCAGCATCTCTAGGACAAGCACAGGCCTCCTACTGGCAGCCACCCTTCTAACCATAGCTTCCTGAGGTGGGGTGAGATGCTGTAACGGCTTCACCACTGCTGAAAATGGAAAATCATACAAAAACATAACATTTATATCCCTCAAGCAAATAAAATTCATACTTTTCACAGTAATAAGGTGGGCAGCATGCTGAAAGCCAGGGCACAGACCTTGTCTTCCATCCATCCTCCTCTCTAGGTGTACCAAGGTTGCACCCAGAAGAAATCACCACGTTTGGTTAGCAAGACAGGCTGTCTGCGGTAAGGTTCTGCAGCATCCCACCGTCTGTAACTGGCAAAAATAAGTTTCATGTGCTTTCTTTCTTTTTAACCAAGAACAAATATTCTGTCGGCTCATTAAATATTGCCACCAGTTCAATGAGCTTTGGATCAGGTTCATAATCATGCAGACAGTAACGGCGCTGAAACTGGGGATATTTAATTTTCCCCAGAGGTTCTGCTATATGATGGATGAGTTTTATTTATCACTGTCAAACATGCAAGTATGCCTTTAAATTATCCCAAGGACATGAATATGCAGCAGAGTGAAGGGTGCTGGAATATGGAATGTATAGAGGTGATCAAAGAAAAACAACGGCACTTAGAAGTTTAAAAGGGATATTCTAGCCTTCATTAAGAAATCGCTTTCAAATTATTTGAAAAACACTATGAATACTCATGAGACTAAAAAGATTTAGAGCGTAGTGTTCAAAGCACACTGTACAAGCTATTTGTGTAAATGATTTCTCCTAATTCTTTGGCTGAGCGTCTCTCATCTTGTATGTTTGGAAACTTGGGATTACAAATTCGATTGTTTTGTGGGGAGGAATTATTTAAAAAATAATAAACCAAATCCCACTTACATGTTATACTTTACCCTGAAGGACAGTGATAGTCAACACAAGCTATGAGCACGTCTCAGCTTTACTGCTAATATCCAGAGACTGAATTTTCAAGCACAGAGCAACATGGGAGGAGGGGGGGAAGAAAGTGGTGACATTTGGGAGGGAGTGAGTGAATAAAGGAGGCAGAACCAAAGGTCTTCAGGCTGGTGGCTTCTTTGCTCCCATTTCATAGGGTCTCCCGAAAAAGCACCCTTTGTACTAAAATTTACCCCTTTCCTGGATTGGTTTATCAAACCCCAGCCCTCCTGCTCTGAGGTCTAATACGCCTTTCTGAAACCAGCTGGTCAAAAGGTTCCTCTCTGTCCCCACACTGCAAGGTCTCCCAGTTGCTGACAGCAAACCAAATCCTGTCCACAGGCTCCTTTGGAGGCACTCATAAGCCTCAGCTGCCCCGCTGCAGCACCCCCTCTTCCCACCCTGCTCACCCAGCTCCTCCCAGGCTCATCCCACCCATGCCCTCTCCAAAACCAGTGAGGTGCTCAGTGATGACCAGCGGCCTGGACTTCAGGTTACTTATTTCTAAGGTGTCGCTTGGGCTCTTTCAGCTGTTGTATATTGTAATTATCCCATTTATCCTGAGAAAAGCAGCCTACCCACATTAAGGGAACTAGTTATTTCACGTGGAGGCTTTCCCCAGCAAGCAGCGGAAACGGGAGCAGTGAAGGTTCAGGGACAGGTTCTTGCTGCCGCTCCCAAACGCTTTACCTCCTCCTGCACAGAAGGACTGATGCTCATGACCTCCTGGCACCAGCAGCCCAGCCTTGCCCTCCCATCTGCTCACCTTTTTCTACATGAAGGCAAATACAGTGTCAGATAAAACCAAAAACCGACCACAATTGAAAAAAAAAAAGAAAA
>NW_010266968.1:6729-12472 GCF_000690775.1 Eurypyga helias | reverse complement strand
AGGGCCAGCCGATCTCTACTTCATGCATGTTCATTAATCCGCAGCCGCGCTCCCTTTCCCATATGGCTTTGTTTCTGTACGTACAGTCAGAGGGAGGCGGGGGTGGGGGCGACCAGGGGAAAAGAGAGAGGGAGGGGGTCGAGATCTTGATGATTTCATATCGTCATAGGTTATTGCTGGTGCCTTGCCAAAGCCGTCAAGCCGAACCATCTGGGTTTGGGAAGGTTCTGCACTTCCCAGGGCTGGGCTCCATATGGGCGGCGCGGCGGGCGTCCCTGCCCTCTCCTGGCCCGCTGTGAATCACACTGATTGTTATTCAGGTGGGATGGCCCGGTCATGAACTGCACTAATCAAAAAACAAACTGCACCAAAACACTGAGGCTCACACACTGGCTCCGGCCCCCCCCCCACCCCTCTTTAACCTTTTGACCTCTGTTAACCAGCCGCTTCCAATGGATGTAATGCAGGTTGTTCTTCTGGATTTTTGCACCTTCCACAGTTACCAGACATCTGTGTAAATCCCCACCCCCTCGTGTTGGGCATCAGGGTCAGTAATGTTCAACAATTCAACGTGGGAAGTCTCACTGAGGAAGTACCAGGCCATAAATTTCCTCCAACAAGAGCCACCTATCAAGCTAAGCCTTGTTAAGAAGCTTCCCAGATATTAATCACAATAAAGGCCGCCGCTCCTGTACCGTTGTGTCGAGAGAATGAAACAGTCGGAGGCTGCAAAAGAAAGGTTTCTCCCTTCTTTACCCTTTAATATCGGAGCAGTTGTCATTTCACAGGCATCGCTGGCATGCTGGTGAGCAAACGCCCCTTTGCTTTAAGCTCGTAACGCCATGAAAAGCCAGCCCAACTCACACCGCCAGACTCCGCTGCTTTCCGTGGGATAGTGGCCTCGTCTGCAACAGCTCACACCGTAAAAAGTTCCCTCTGCACCTCGTGGCTGTGTAATCAGGTAAAACCAGCGTGTGACTGCACCCCAAAAGTCAGTTTTATTTGCCCCGGGGCTGCCAGCTGCCACCGCCTGCCTCTGCCTCCCAAGCGCTGCAGTTACAACATCAGCTACTCTGTGTGCGCGTGTGTGTTTACACCTGTAGGTGTTAGAGCGTGCGTCTGCATCTGCCAGCGTGAGGGAGTTTTGCAGGGCTTGGGCTGCCATGGCTGGCCCACCTTTGGAGCAGGGCCTTGCCCTCACCTTTGCAGTCCC
Organism: Eurypyga helias; assembly: GCF_000690775.1. Lineage (NCBI taxonomy): Eukaryota > Metazoa > Chordata > Aves > Eurypygiformes > Eurypygidae > Eurypyga > Eurypyga helias. Next base: position 11,259 of record NW_010266968.1, on the reverse strand, counting down.
GTCTGGAAAATCATGCCGCAGCATTTGTTCCCATCTCAGAATTCAAAATGGGATAAAACACTTTCAATACAAGAGATCTCACTGCTTCAGGAATGTAGCTTCTGACAGCTGGCTTCCTTTATTCCTAATGAGAGGGCATCAGGACTCGAAGAGCCCAAGAAAACACAGCAAAGCATTTAAAAGGGCTCGGAGACCAATTTTGCTTTGTTAATTTTTATTATTTTAAAAATTATCCTCAATCCGGTTTGAGGACTAGAGGACTATTCGGAAGTATGCAGGCTCCTGTCTGCCAGCTATGACTAAAGAACAGAGGTGGCTGGTGCTGGGGAGAACAGGGCAACGCACAAGCAAAACACGGTGTTTATCTGAAAAGAAACAACCCAAGCCTAACCCTCTTCCAGATAAAGCCGTAGACCTTCAAAGACCCCCATGTGCGCTCTGCTTGTGCGGGGTGAACAGCCGGCCCATTGATTGCAGAAGCAGTAGGCACGCTGTGCAAAGTCAGAGCAGCCCCGACCTTTGCAGAACTTCAGCCTAAAATAAATTTATGCTCTTTTAATGGAGATAAAGACAGAAGGGGAGAACATAACTCAGGGAGACAGTTCTGCTCCATCATTCCCTCCTCGGCTAAGAGCAACATTTTTCCCCGTGGAAAAAAAGCAATGAAAGCTCAGGCCCTTGAAGCACTTGTGGTAAGAGCCTCATCCCTCTCCTTGGACAGAGAGCAGCTGGCTGGGTAAGGAGCACCCTTAAGAGGAGGGTGCTCTGATGCTCACGGAGCAGACCTGGGCTCTGGAGGGAAAAAAAGAAGCGCTATCCTCTTCTGGCATTTTTGCTTGGAGAGGGGAGGTTTTGCAATAGCTACAGATCCATGTGTGCAACACACACCCAGCCAGGCTCTCAGGATAGGCACAGGAAGATTTGGAAGCCTCCAGAGCTACCCTCTGTCTGCAGTGGGAGTGTGAGCAGTTTGGCCTGCGGCACCCACACTCAGCCCCCAGAGGAAAAAAGGAGTTCCCTTTTCCATGCAGTTTAGTAAACTGCTTGATCCTCCAGGCTGACTCTGATGGGAAGGGGCAAACCTACGTGTCTCTGGCCGTGGCAAATGCCCAGGGCTTCCCAGGGCACCTCGGTGCCCACAGGATGTGGGTGATCCCAGCTCCCATCACGGCTGGGGCAGCTGGTGAAGCAGTATGTTGAGATAACCCTGGTTATGCCTGGCAGCACAGCCAAGCGAGGGTCTCCCTTCGTTAGCTCGTTGAGGAATGCGGGCTGCTGCCGCGTCCCCTTTTTACCCCCACAGCTCTGTTTTTGTGAGGTTGGCAGAAACTGACACTTTTTCTTTTGCTTAATTAAGTTGTTCAGAAGAAGGCTGGTCAAACAGTTGCGTCTACGTGGGGAGTCTTGAAGCCAAGAGAAAGCGGTGGGCGTTGCCAACATAAAAAGGGGGATTCTGTTATTGTTTGGGTGTAGACGGGTCATTTTTTCAAAGTTACTGCTGCCTGAGTGACCACAACCCTGTAAGCAGCAGCAATGAAAGGACACTAAAGCTGCTAAATGCAGCTACCTTGGGCTCCAAAGTGTAAGAAGAGAATAATAAAAATTAAAAGAAAGCCAGAAGTAGGAGTGCTTATTTTCTCTCTCTGGAGAAAGCGTGAACTGATTTCCATACGGTGCAGTGAGAATTAGTGCAGGTCCCTCTGAGCATCCTATTCCAGGGAGGCAGATGACAAATCCAGTGCCAGGGGAGCTCTGGTGGGCACCCTAGTAACTGTCCATTCCCGTCCCTGCACAACAGCCCATTTCTTACTCATCCCCAGCCAAAGAAAAAGCCCTAGGAACAATTACCAACTGCTTTAAGTCCACCCGGCTTTCAGCAGAAGCCTGCCTGCATTTCCAAGACCACTGATATCACAAGCCTGAGGGGTTTTTCTCATAATTTGGCAGTCCAAAGGCAGGACTTTGAGTCTCAATGCTCAGCGTTACACCCAGGTGCAGCAGCTCTACACTGTCTCACGTTCTGAAATACTCACTGACAAGGTACCGCATGGGTTTCAAGTCCAGTTAGGACTAGAAGCCATAAGGCTTCTCCTAACGCAAGTGACTGGGCAATGTGCAGATATTACCTCCCCTGGCACAGCTTTCTCCAGGCAGCCTCAGGAGCCCTGATTTAACTTTTTAAGCTAGGCTCATGGCACACAACATGTTTGGCCACAGTTTGCCATGTGGTCAGCTCCTGTGGATTATGACCCGATAGCCATGCAGTTGCAGATGATGGAGTCAGATGCACAGAGGAGGCCCAGCACTGGCATCAGGATAGCAATATTTAACTGAGACTGTGGATCAGAGGAAGGCTCCTGCTGCCCTGGGTTGTGGTCCAGTGTCAGCAGCAAGGTCTCTGAGAGCTGGACGTCCCTGTCTCCATGTGATTGTCAGGCCCAGCTGGGAAAAATCACACAGTCCCCACTGGCTTGGATATTTAGCTATCTAAAACTGAACTTGCTACACAGGATTTGGAAGGGCTCACACTCCCCTTTGACTAGAAGCTGGTGTGGGATATATGCCTTTAATCTAACTGGTGTGTTCTCAAAACCTATCAATTTTATCATTTAGGGTCCGGATTCAGGCTGAAGCTGAACTACAGCCCAAAACTACAGCCCTTCTCCATTTAAAGAGGACTCCAAAATGCCTCCTTCTTGTTCCCACTTCATAGACATAAGGGAGCAAAACACCTGGTGTCCCCCATGCACATGGTGTATGTCCCCAGTCCCAGACCCTACTGGACCACCCAGCTCTCCAGGGGCTGCTCCATAGGGACACACAAGAGACCCACAGCTGTTCCCAATGGCCGTGGCACCTGGTGTTGCTCTTAAGCAGCCAGTATGCAGCCAGTAAGTTTGCTTTATTCAAGGTGCCTTTCCTTCCTTCCTTCCTTCCTTCCTTCCTTCTTCCCTCCCTTCCCTCCTGCCTGCCTCGCTGGTCGGGGTTGGCCGCAGGTTTCCATGCAGCACATGCACAGCCCCTCACAGCCCTGCGCTCCAGCTGCTGGCGAGAAAGAGCCTTTTTGTTCAGCTGAGAATCCACCAACATGATGTCTTTACTCCTAGGAAAACAGAAGGCCTTCCTTGACACAGGCAACCCCAAAAGGGTTGGGATGCTGAAGGGAAGGTCCTAAAAGACAGAAAGGAGGATTCACAAGGGCTGGCCGGAAGCCATCACACCATTCCTGGCACTGGCCTTTCCACATGAGGCTCTGCTGCCCGGCAGGACAAAGAGCGCGGTTTTCACCAGCCCCACGTTCTGCTGACGAACGCATAATAAACTGACAGAGGGAGACGAGGCAGCATTTCAAAGCCCCACGTGCGGAGGAGGTAGAGCATAGCAGGAGTGGGGATGGACACTTTCTGCAGGTGTTCGTCCAGTGTCCCCCCATTTGCATACATTTGCATACTGTCAAACAGTTGGCTGACAGACTCTCTGAGAAGGTCTGGACTGAACCCAAACCTGTCAGGGACTTTCTCCTTGCCAGTCAAGGTTGGCTTTGGTTGCAATTAGAGAGAGGGAAGAAATACTTCTGACATTGCCATGTAGGAAACTACGCATGGAGTAAGTTTAAACAGAAAATGTATGTTTTCCTTAGGAAAGAAAACCCTCTGAATTACTATGCAGGGCCTGGGGTGGGGGGAAATGAGGGAAAAAATGAATTTGACCTCTTTGGTCTAGAGGAAAATACCTTTTTCTCTACTCGCTTGCCTGCCAGTGCTCTGTGTGCTCCCAGCTCACGGGAGAGTCACAGACAAGGCGGGAGCTTTTGGGAATATAAAACAATAAATATCCAGAGACGGACTTGGCAATGATCAACCTGCCCTGACACCATTCCTGTACAGGGGGCTACGAGCAGGAAATCCTGGGGTGATGCTCCTGAACCCCACAGCCCCACCATGGGGACAGTTGTGGTGGAAGATGCTCACTGGGCTGGGGGCAGAGGACAAGGGGGACCCGAGTGCTTAGCAACATCAGACAATGGCAAGGCATGGAAATACCTCACGGATATTTACTGAGAGGAACAAAAAAGAAAGGACAATGAGGATATGTTTTGGAACCCCACGCCCCTTTTACTTGTTGTTTTACATATTCTTCCCTCAGCCGTGAAAATTTCATACTTCATCTTTACCCGGCGGTGGACACTAGAGTTTCACGAGCGGGGGACAATAGGTTCTGTTTATTCACCCACAATAAAGAGCCTGTTTAACTCCGGACTGCAAGTGGCTGAGCCATCTGGCCCATATCTTCACAGTAAAACATTGTCCGTGACACAAAAAATGATTACATCCACAGGACAAACTAATGTGACCTCTAAATAAAGCCTTCCTCTGAAGCTATGATATCATACTGCAGAGGGGACACCGGCACAATTGAATCTGGTCACCCAGAGCACAAGTGAGATAGGACTATTTAAATCCAATTTTACAGGAGACTTTTTGTCCTCCGTGGCAAACCACCCAGATCCGACGACAGCATTGAAACATC
>NW_010266968.1:0-6702 GCF_000690775.1 Eurypyga helias | reverse complement strand
AGCGGTTCTGTCTGGCCTTGGCAGTCCTCTTTAGCTCGCCCCGGGCCCAGGAAGCACCCGTCCATTTTCACAGCCAGCACCTGCAAGCTTTTCTTCCAACAGCGTTTTACTGATGGAGCACCACCTGCACTGGCCCCCTTCCTTTTTATTTTTTTTTTTTCTCCCCCTCCGATAGCGGGGAAACAAGCGTCTCTTTCTCCTCGGTGCCAGTTGGAAAGTCCAAGCCTGCCACGGCCTCACAAATAGTTTCTGAGCTCGAACAAGGCTCCCTCATCCCGGCCGTACCTGAATGGCGGCTTCATGGGGCAAAACAAGGACCCCGGCAAAGGGCCCATCTCAATGGCAGAAACGTCGCTCTCTCAAAGGAGGCAATTTATCTTCGCCGGTACGGCTCTCCTACCGCTGTATCTCTTAGAGAAGCGTTCATAAAAGGGGATGATAGATCTAATTAAAGAGGCTAATCCTTTTACAGGGACAATGCTACCGATGTGTGGATATTTACAGACTTTGTGGGAATGCTTCGCAGCAACCCGAACGATTAACGCGCGCCGAACGCCCATTTTATTAAGCTGAATGTGTGCTTGGCTGGAAGACGCTCTGACAGGCAGGCGGTCTGATGGGTACCGGTGCAGCGGTGCGTGCTAGCAGGCATGCACGTCCCCTCGGTCTCACACAAGTGCTGGTGGCTCTTCCTCTTCTCTGGGCGCTGCCGGCGCTGGGGCAGGGTCAGACCTGTGGGTCTGTAGGCATTAAAAGCAAAGGGTGGTCAGAAAGGATAGAAATAGAGAAGGGACCTTTGCCGGTGAATTACTTCTCTGCAATAACTTTGATAAATTTGGGATTTCTAGGAAGTAAACCAAGCCTTGTGTTAGGCATGAAAAAGCTCTATTTCCTTAGCGGTGATAGCATCCATCTGGAAAACCACAGTCCCCTCGTACAGGTCAAGCAGGCTTTTCTTTGCAGACAATTCGTAGCATCAGCACAGTAATGATAGTGAACTGAAAATAAAACCAGGAGCAGGCTATCTTGCCCAGTTTTATCTTGCCTCTTTGGAACCAAATTCGGGACCGATTCAAAACTCTCTTTTCAATTTAGCAGAAATTCTTTTTACCCACTTTTTTTTTTTTTCCCCCTCAGGCATACAGTGCCTTTGTGTTAGCATGCTTAGCTTGAACACCTGAATACCCAAACTCTATCTTTTCATATGAAAATACAGTTTGCAGGCCCAATTCCAGGTTAGATAAAAAAAATCGGTCACCAACATAGAGTTTTCAATGGCAAAGGATCTTAATCCGCTGTGGAATTATAAACCTCGCACCCAAGGGATTAAACTTCTCCTACACAGATCATTAAACGGTGCCGCATTTTTGGCATGGCACTTCTGTTACACACATAGGTTTCCAGACCCAGGCCTCTAAGCCACACAACACCTGGCATTAAAAACCCTGCAAGCTTCCTTGAAGCCCGTAAAAGTACCCTGAAACGTACTGCAGAGGCTTTGGTCCTGGGGTGCAGCGCCAGTGCCACTGATCTGGGACCATCAGGGAGCTCTCATCGATGCTTTCTTGGTGTCAGGTCTGTTGGCCTACATGGGCAAGGACGTATTTCCCAGCAAACGTTCCAATACATCCCAAACACAACAACTTTATATGGATATGCATGCATGAAAAGCCAACATTATCAGGTTGAAAGAAGAAGTTTATTCAAGGCCAAGTGTTGGCTTCTCAGCAGAAAAATACATTTGAATTTAAAAGACCTTTTGCTGAAGGCATAATTATCAGTAGGATACAGCAAGTTTTTTTTTTTAAGCAAGAGGTAGATTGTTTTGCCAGAAAAAAGGCACCTTTTCCTTTTGCTGGCTTTTTACTTTCTTCTTCCTTTCCCTGTATTGAAACAGAGATTTAAATACCTTGTTCCACCATCTCAAAGATTATCTAGTAGGAAAACTCCCTGGAGAAAGTACATAGCTCCCCAAAGACAATAATTTTTTTGTTTCTTTCACACTTCTTTCATTTCAGCTCTTCCATTTCTCTCCTTCTCTCTCTCACTTTAATCCCTTTGAACTGTAACTCTGCATTGATTTGAGCCCTGCTTCTCCTCCCTTGTATTTTAGCCTAAATCTGCAGTAACTCCCATTAACTTGGTAGGGTGATAGTGAGATAACCAAAAGGGAAGACCGGCCATGACTTTGCACCAAAGTTCAATTACGTTTTTAGACAGTGGAATAGAATAAGAAAGAAAATAAATTAAAAAAAAAAAAAAGAGAGAGAGCGCGAGAATTGCCTTCTCCTTCCCAGTCCTCACTGCCATGAACTTCCAGCCATGGAAAGGGGGCAAATCAGGCAGCAGCTCTCCCACTGGGGGCAGGGAAAGATGTGCACTGTGGGCTGATTTAGCCAGCTATTAGCATGCTACCTGCATACCAACAAATAGAGCAGAGAAAAGGGAAGGATGAAATTTGCCTTTCCTGTAAAATAATGAGCAGTTGGGATGGAGCCATCTCTCTCCCAAACTGCAACTCCTGACATTCAGTGATACAAATAAAAGCAGCAGGATTCACCACACCTGGCTTCAGGTGTGCAAAGCTTGGGTGCCTTGACCCACCGCAGCTCCCTCAGCCACCGAAGAGGGAAGCACTACCTCACCCCACAACAGGTTCCTCAGGGAGGTGGGAGGAAACTGGGGAGAGGAGTCCCTCGTGAAGATGCCCAATGCTCTCCACAGGCGTCACTGCTCTCTGCATCCATCTGGGAAGGAAACAAAGGGAAGGGTGGTGGAGCCACAGCCCAGCTCCAGGCACCCGGTCCCAGCCCGCAGAGGGCAGGGATTCATCTGCTAGAAAGCCTAGTTAGGTCACCCCTAATTCCCTACAAAGGGTATATTAAGATGTTGATGTTGTTGCCTACAACTTTGAGAAAGTGCTTCTTGTCAACACAGTGAAAGTTTAAGCAAAACCATACCTAAGTTGCTCCCATTTTGTGCAGGCAATTCTCCAATGGAAAGGGGCTGGACCTGGCCATGCAGGTTGCCATAGGGCCTGGAGTGGGTAGGGCTAACATACACGCTCTTTAGCAGGGCCCCAGAAGACTCAGCCTATAGCAAAAATGCAGAAAACCAAAAGATACTGCATGCTGTAGGTACTTTGTGGGTCACTACTTGAACATTTCCTCTGTCTTGTACATAAACTGTTGGGTTTTTCCCTTCAGGGCAAGGAAATAGACAGCTTGACCCTCTAGTCTCCCATGTTTTCCAGCAGCTAAGGGGAGGGTGAAAGCAAAGATAATATTGAGGACTCCAGAGTCTATTTCTGCTCATTTGCAAGGTTCCTTTGCTAAAAAAACCCAACATCACAACATCAGAAGAGGTTGACTGTAACTCAGCCAACAAATTCCTATTGCAAAACCTACACTAGGTATGCATGCACGTGGCGATGCGTATCGAAACCTGGAAGCTAAATTCATTTTTACCCGTGTGGATCAGAAAAAGGGAAGTATTAAAGGAGAAGGACTTGAGCCAAAATTATCAGTGTGCTTGCAGTCAAGATAAGAGAGTTTCCAGGTTCTCCAAGGGAACTTGGAGATGCTCCTTAGCATCAGCAGTGGCATTAACTCAGTCCTCAGCATTGTTTTTTCCTGGCTTTTGGAGAAGCTGAGATCTGGACCTCAGATTTTTGCTTGGGCATGTCTGTAAATGGCCCAGGTTTTGCAACAATGTCCTCCCATCTGTGCTTTTTTTGGAGGGCATACGCTAGTCAGGACTAGATTACAATGAACGTAGGCATAGACTTTCAATCTGCTCTTGCTGGACAATTTAGGATATCCAGTTGAATTAAAGAAGGTTAAAGAAAACTTTTTAATGAGGTGTAGTTTTGCAGCTGATGGTCAAGGTTTGCAAAAAACCATTGCTGCTTTGAAAACTTCAGATAGATTTTGCATTAGGCAGTCCGGAGTGTCTAGGTCTTGTCACGACCATGTCCTTGTTCAAATCTGAGAGGCACCCTGACCTGATGGGATGGCTTGGGACAGGAGGGATTTAAAAATATCTGGCAAGCAGCAGGAGTCATTGTGTTTATGATAAAGCACCTGTACATGGGATGGGCTTCCAGGCACGCCGGGTTTTTAATCAGGTGTTGAAGAGGCAAAAGCTGAAAGCTGAATTGCTGTAAGAAGGTAGAAACAGAGCCTGAGATGGAGAGCACCCATCTCATGCTACAGAGCAGAAGCGCATGCTGCAGTTACGATGTGCCGGATCTGGTAGCCCTCTGGGGCTGCAGGACAAAGGTAAAATGTTTCTCTGCCATACCAGAGGAAGAAGAAAGACTGCAGCAGAAAAAAACAGACTGAAGCACCAGCCATTCCCAGCCCTAGGCAGGCACTCCCTTCTTCACCGTCTGTCTTCCTCTCCAAGGGATTAAGAGCTACAAAAGCACAGGTAATGTAATGTTGCTGTAGGCTTTTCTGCCATTTACATAAAACCTATAATAGATGAAATATCATCTATTCAACTTTTCAGGAAAAAAAAGGGAGATGAATTTCTGGTCTGCTTGCAGACTTTGGATGCGGGAGATCCCAATGGTCATCCAGAAAGTTACTCACAAGGGTGAGTTTTGCAGAACCAGAGGCCAGCATCGCCAGGCTGCTCATAAAAGCAAGGAATGTTGGTTGGTCTAAGCAAATTCTCAATAATATTGTGCTTGTCAGATATAATGGTGACTTCCCCAAGCTCTTTGTGATATGTTTCTTTCAAGAATATGCCCCTTTACACTGCCACCAACCTATTTATTTCCATTTTAGTCAAATCCTCTTTGTTCTTAATCCCACTACAGTTTCAAAATCTAGTAGACAAATATGTAAAGCTTCTGTTTCTTTAGCTGACAGAGCATGCATTTTATTTACAGAGCTTTCTATTTCTTTTAATATGTCACCGCAACTCTATATAACACCTTCCCAACTAATTTCCCCTCAATGATTTCTGGTGGTTTCAGCTACCTCCACCAGAAAAATCCTCCAACTTAAGCTGATCCGAATCTAAAACAGCATTACTTGCCTCTAGATATGTCCATTTAATATATCCAATACAAGCAGCCAACTGCTGTTCTCAAAAGACTATCTGACAGATTCTATTCACTTTCAAAGTAGCTCTCCATGGTTTGAATAATTATCTTTCATTTCCCCCTTTCTGACACTTTTCAATGATTTGTTGACATCTGAAGAGATATGTGCAATCTCACAAGAGGCAGCTGGACTTTCTACCCAAAAGATACAAATACAAAAAGGATTCCCATACAGAATTTGAAATAACTATGTTCTTTGCAAATGGAAGACTAAATCTGCATTTTAATAGGACATGTTTTTAAAAAGCGGAATTCATGAATAACCCTATGAGTTTTAACTTTTTCACTGCCAGGGACAAATCAGAACTACCCCTGGGAAGAAATCCTATCTTCCCTTTGTCCAGTTTGCTTTCCCAGCATTCGCTGCCTCAGCGGCTGGAGCTTTCCTGCAACGCCTTCGTTGCCCTCATGACATAAAGCTGAGGATGCAGCTCTTGAGGCTGGCATGCGGGTCCTTTATCAGCTAGCCAGGTTTGGAAAACAAGCCTATCGCCCCTGGCATCTGTGCGCAGCCAAAAGCACGTGAAGCCCAAAGAAAAGTAATATACCTATGGAGTTATCCAACCCCTGTTACAAGAGCGTATGGGCACTCTCCAAATCCAACAGAATTTATGCTTACACCAGCTATGTGAATTCTTGTTTCCATTTTACAGGTGGAAAAAAGAGGCAGAATAAGTGCAAGATCCAATGCCTCACCCAGGATCACGCAGCAAGACAAACGTGATGCCTGTTTGTGTACAACCACCCATTACTGGATACTCTACCCAGTACTGGTTATGCTTTGCCTGCATAACCTGTGTTCTTACTTGTGCTGCGATGTGTTAAAATGTCCCTGGCAGGAAAGGGCTTTGTCCTCTCTTCCCTCCTGAACAGTGTATGGAAAAGATAGGTAACATTAAGCAACAAGTTCTGTCTTTTGTTCTCAAGTTATAAAGTGTTGCATTTATTCCCTTTGACTCCCAATAGATTGAGTCTTTGGGGTACAGAAGAGGACACACAAAACCTTTCTCTCCATATGGCTGCTCTCTCAGTGATGCTGGCATCAGACAGGCCTCTGAAACGTGTGGGAGCCACAGCCCAGGAAAGGTTGGCTGGAGCGCACGTAGCGGCTGGAGGGTCCAGTCCAGCCCCTTTTGGTTTAATGGAAGTGTCCCTTTGCGGGAGGGTGGCTACCCAGCACCACGACTTGGTGTCTCACTTGTGCCTCCTGGGCAACACCCGCGGAGTGAGGAACACGTTGCAGGAGCAGAGGGGAACACAACGCAGGGAACAGCTAAAAGGTGAGGGCTGAAAGAGCAAGGCTGAAGGAAAGGGGAGAGTCTGAGGTGCGGTGGCGGGATGGCAAGGCAGAAGCACAGCACTCTACAGCTTCGAGCAACGCTTTGGGAAGCCCCCTCTTATCAGACAGACACTCCCGTGCCTCTACGAGTTGGAAGCACACCAAGGAGTAAGTGGGAGAAGAGATTTCAGGACATTCCTGGAACATCCGTATGCCATGACCCAAGTCTGAACCAAACAACTGGGTGGAAATCCACCTGATCTTCAGCCGTGGCTACGCACCACCATGCAGCATGTGTAAGGAACTGTTG
>NW_010266967.1:766-1391 GCF_000690775.1 Eurypyga helias | reverse complement strand
CCAACCCAAACGATTCTATGATTATGTGATGTTGTATTTTTCTATCTTAAATGTGTATACTTTCTTTAATACATAGGTATGTGCTTCATATAATTATGTTGTTTCTCTCTTTATATTAAAAAGTCTGTTGAAATCTGTTTTTCATGATTTTCTTGGCTACATGCTAATAGAGATTTCTGTTTCTCAATATTTAGGTAATAAGTCCTGAGAAATACGACATCAAGTGTGCAGTCCCAGAAGCAGCAATAATTTTAAATTCATGTGTGGAACCCAAAATGCAAGTTACTATCACACTGACATCTCCAGTCATTCGAGAGGAGAACATGAGGGATGGAGGTTGGAAAGTTGTTAAAGATGTTGCTACTTTCTCACCTGTTTTTATATGTTTATCTATTGTGCTTAAGATGCCATTTAAGTCCTAGAAGCCAACATGCTGGCACAACTAATATATTTGATCGAAAACTTCATTTTCAACAACTAGTCATGGAAGAGAACAGTTGGTTAAAATAAATGATTATATGATACATGTATTTAATCTTTTAAAATTGTAACTTTATGCCCAAGCTCTGCTTTCTGGAAAAGGTACAAACTTGACTGCACCCCCCCCCCCCCCCTATAAAATTAT
>NW_010266967.1:0-722 GCF_000690775.1 Eurypyga helias | reverse complement strand
AAGATTGTATGGTTTTAGAAAAGTCACAGGTTTTTGGGTTTAAACTGTATCAGTATTACCATCACTTACACATTTCAAATACCAGTGCCACTTAAAATGCACTTTTAGAATAATTTTGATGGCAACAGTTCTTTTAAGTGTAAAAGACGATGTAATCTATTTTTTTCTTTTATCCTGCTCTGAAGTCACTTTATGGTCTGGTGTGCTTTTTGAGTATATTTAGTATTACAGTCTTCTATTCAGCTGGCAAAACCAGACTAGTACAATAAGAAATAGCTTTGTCATTGAGCTGAATCAGAAGGTTTATGAAATTATGTTTCTGAAGTTCACAGTTTCTCTGGTGCCAGCAGTGTTGCTTTAGGGTCGGTTCTGTAACACTTTCAAAGTTCCAGAAGCTATTAAGCCAACAATCATGATTAATGTCTACAGTACATTGGTTCTTCTTGTTTACAGGTCAGATAAGATTAGCTTTTGTTTCCTTTTAATATTGTATTTTGATAGTTGAAAGAGATCATGGCAAACAGGGTTCTGGTGTTTGACAGTAAACCTACAGATAGGAAATCTGAGGCTGTCCTCACACTTCTCATATGCAGGTTGAAAAAAATTGTATGTGTGTGTGTATACATGTGCTTGTGTATACACATATTTATGTTAGCCACAGAAGCTTTTTTATTTAATCTAATCATTACATGTCCTGTAAAATACTTGAGGTTTTTATATTG
>NW_010266966.1:14423-20763 GCF_000690775.1 Eurypyga helias | reverse complement strand
GCCGGCCGGCTGATGGGCAGCGTGACGGACACGCGTCGCACCGCTCCCTGCCGCCCGAGCGCCGCTGGCTCCTGCCCCCCCCGCCCCGTCCTTCTCCCGGCCCTGCGATTTGAGCCGCGCTTTGTTTTGGCACGGGAACCTGCTTCTGTGGAGAAGCGTGTTGGGTCACAGCCGAAATCATGCTGGTTTTGAGTTCCCCAGCTGAAAGACGTGCTCAAGTTCGGTTTGCTTAAAAGCACACCGAAAACATTCTTTCGCTTTTTATGCCCTGTGTCAGAAGCTGCCAGTGGTAGTATTTACAACTTCTCTTAAAAAAAAAACAAAACCAAACTCACTTGCCACTACTTTGTGAAGAACATGGGAAATTTTCTGTAGACGGAGCAAGCAAAAAACCGCAAAGAGCAAATGTGGACAAAAAGCACCAGTCTTGCCTGTGCCAAACAAATTGTGAAATTTCTAGACAGGATGTCTAGAATATCTAAGATTTTGGTTGAAAATTTGGCATAGCATTGTAGGAAGAATCTATACTCCCAAAGCATCCCAGATTCCTCTTTTTAAAAAGCTTTAATGCTGCCAGGGAATAAAACCCTAAATACTCCAGCCTAAAATACAGCATTTTAGGCCTAAACTGCACAGAGGAACATAATGGTGTACTTATAGGCAGAATTACAACGCTACAGTAACTCCGTATGTGTATTTTTCTATAACTGCAACCATTTATATAGGAAAGGGTGATGGTAGAGTGTTAAGGTTAAATGTAGAAACCCCTCATTTGGCAGGTGATGACTTTTTGATAGCAAAGTACTTCACTGCCTGGAATACTGTGCAGCCCTGTCCAGCTCAGATCTCCAGCAGGCAGGTCTGTCTAACCATTCTTGCACAGCAGTTGCTTGGATCTGATGATACACCTCTAGCATCGATAGGCCCTCAAATTACTGTATTTTCTCCTCCAGACAAATGTTCACCTTTTTAAATAATACAGTAGAGCACTTAGGCTTTGACTTGGGGTTTTTTTTTCAGTGGGCTCTCACCACATGCAGCAGTACACAGTGTAACAAACTTGACTAAAATGCAGTAGATTATTATATTTAATAATATTTCATTTTGTCTTGATCCTTTCTTTCTGCAGACAGCGGCTGCTGTTTACAAGCTTCTAATAATAGGATAATTATAGTCTATTTTTTATTACATTATGTCATACATATTTTTTAAAAGTGAAACCTTAAAGAATATAAGCCCACAGGCTTATCTTTTTTTTTAGCTGTTTTTAAAGTTATTTCAAGTTTTGAACTGTCAGTTCTGCCTTCTCATAATGCAGTTCTGAGAAATGAATTAATAGTTCTGGAGTGGAGATAGATGAAAGCTTAAGGCCTTACTCTTGCAAATGGACAAACTGGTAAATATTTCAGCCTCTATAAAGGCTGAGAGATCTGCGTTAGCTTATCTTCTTTACAGAAACAGTGCCAAACTCATTCAGAACATTGCAGGCTACCCTTATTTTCATCTTTGCTGAAAGACAGAGGCAGAAAGCAAACCCAAATACCTGTAAAGATTCATGGATCTTTTCTTGTGTGATGTTACATTTGTAAACAGCAAAATTTGTAATTCATTATTTGCAGGGATTTTAAACTCAAAATACTTAAGAGTAATCATTGCGTTTCTTTAGTTTCTAATTAACTGTATGCATCAGCCATATGTCAGAAACATTTTTAATCAGAATCATCCATATTTTTGTTTACTATTAAGACTAGTTCAGGAAAGCTATTAATGTAAAAGAATGTTTGTTTTGGTCTGTTAAGCTGCATGGTAAGCCTTACCGTTTTCTCTTTGTCAACCTTTGCGTGAGGCTTGCTGGTATGAATTCAATTTGCTGGAACTGAATGCATTTCTTCTGTTTATTAGAAGCATATTCCCATATCCTTCTGATCTCTGAAAGAAGTAATTTATACGATCTAAAGAAAATGTAACAATTCTGTGTGAGATGCTTGGAAGCTGTTGGTTTCCTTTCCTTGGCTGCTTTTCTTTGTCACTGCTCTGATTTTATAAATAACATTTTAAAGAAGATGCGGAATTATAATGCATAAACCTCAGGCAAAAGGTGTGTGTTTCTCACATCTTTTCGGTAGTTAATTCTACACAAAGTAACTACAGTAACTATAAATGGAATTAAATTTCAAGTGATATAACACAGTGGGACATTTCTTGACATTTGTTTGTCCTCTTGCTAAATGTATATCCAGTTTGTTTATAGTGAGGAACTAACATCTTAAAGATGCTTTAAGCTGTGCTGTATATGCTTTTTTTATTTTTTCCACTAAAAATTGTTTTACTTACTCTGCCACTTGGAATTTTTATGAAACAGCAATTAATATGTTCATTGGTAGGGGGTTTTTTTGTTTGTTTGATTGTTTGTTTTCAAACCATTGAGTTGTTTTTGGTTTTTCCAGTACTGCTGGCTTGTCATTATAAAACCTGTGTGTTATGTACAAAGCTATTTTTTTGGAATGCCAACAATACTTCTAGTGAGTAACATTAAACTTTCCAACATTTTGACTATCAACACGTGCAGTTAGTTTTCATTATACAACTATCTCAGTACAAAAGTTAAACCAGTGTGACCTCACTTGTGAGTCTTTCTCAAAATTAAGGTTTTAAATAGGTGTTTAAGGCTTTTAGTATCTAATGCAGCACTGGAAGTGCATGAACATATGTAGTGTAGTCTTGTGTGTCAGACGAGAGCCACAGAGTGCAAGGACTCTGTTACAGTGGTGTTGATCAGTCATGACGTGGCCCTGAATTTTTTTTTTTTCATGGTTTTCTGCTAAGTAAAAAGTTCCTTTAGCTTTTTCGTGTGCCTTCATTTTCTTTTTCAGAGGCCAGGCTGCTGTTCAGTGGCCAACGCTATCATCACTTAAATTTGAAGTATCATAGTGATGAGCGAGTGAATCTTTTCAAGGATATAATGACTAAAAAGAAAATCTTGTACAATTTTGCTTTTCGTCTTCACATTGCAATTTGTCTTTTTGTCTTTTATGTTTTCTCATGTGTCCTCCTGATATTTTGGAGTCTTTTAAATCAAACACAGCAAAATACTGTGTACTAACTCTGAATTTAGAAATATACTCCTCTTACAGTTGTAAATAACGCTCGTGTTAAGTTCCTGGTAATTCAAAACAGACTTAGCTCGGGTTTTGTTGTACTGTCAGTCTCCTCTGAATTTCTCATCTAAGGCATCTGTTTAACAATAGGACTGTAGAATTTCTGGTTTTGTGAAATTATCTTTGCTGATCATATGCAGACTTGTCCTGCAGCGAGTGCCTGCTTGGTATTTAGTTGTCTCTTGAATTACTGAAATTTCTTTCTCCAAGGCCTGTGCAGCAGATCCCGAGAAGCATCAGGCTTATTGAGAGTAAAGGGCAGGAGATGATTTTGTCATCGCTGTATTCACATTAACATGATTTTGAAGTGCTAGCTCTCAGTTCTCTCTAAGTCTTGTTTCCACAGAACACTGTAGATCTGAAAAACGAGCCCAATGCTTTTTCTTCTGTACGCACACTGCAGCCAGATGCATGGTTACTGTAGCTTGTGTAGACACGCTTGTGCTAGCTTGCATCTCACTAGTTCATGTACCAGCAGTAGCAAAGCTGTGGTAACATAGTCCTCGGTTAGGGGTATGCATTTTATTGCACACTGGATGCTGGCTCAAATGAATTGCCTGCAGTGACGTCCGTGTTTCTGTATTTTAACTGTTTTGTTGTACGAGGCTAACAAAATTAAGTGTAATTGAAGTACATCTAACATACTGCAGTCATATTTCCTAATTGCAGTGCAGATGCAGCCTGTAAGGCAGCGAGCCCTACTCCCTCATCCTTCTTAGAGACGATTAGAAAGGTCTGCTCTACTTTGATAGTTTTAGGATGACCTTTTATCAGAAATATGCAGGAATCGGGAAGGACTCAAGCACACTGTATGTCAATGAAATACTAAAAAGCCAAAATTAGAAAAGGGAGCGTAAAAGTAATGAAACAGAAGGCTTGCTCCTGCAGTCCAAACCATTGTGGAGTCCTAGTGAAATCAATTCATCAGTGCTCTGGTGTATTTTATGTATAAGCCCTCAACCTGCAATCAGATCCTTAATGAAGGAATTCTCCTTTCTCAGCATGTATTGCTCCTGTTCAGAAATCAGCACACTAATCCTTGGCTGCTGTAAACAGAACTGGCAATGTGTTTGCAAAAAAAAAAAACCCAGGTGAAAGCAGAGATGGTGGGTAATGGAGCATTCTCCTGCTCTCGCATGGGTAAGCCAGTAGAAAGGTGAATACAGGTATGGGAAAGGACTTCTCTGTGTAGCTCATTTCTAAAATCTCCCTAAAGGAAACATGTTAAAAAGATGGAGCCTGCTGTTTACATAATAGGGAGCGATTGTTAGCCGTGCACAGGAACAGACAGCTTGTCAGGCTGTTGGCATTTGACACACACTGCTCTTACGCTGAGGTAGCTCTGTAAATTCATTAAACTGGAGTTTCTTTGAGGTGTTTTTAAGAATAGCAGCAATTAACACGATAAAGAGATACCAGTGCAGAATTGAATGCCAACAGCAATTCCAAAGGCCATGTACACACTCTTCACTCAAGATAGGAATTCTTATTTTTGTTGGACATTTTTACAAAAGCTGCAGAAGATTTTCAGTGCAAGTAGGAGTGCTGAGGAAGGAAGTGATGCTGTTACTCCAAATCCCCTATAGGAGCAAAATGCTAAATTATTTTAGGTCTTTGCCCTGTGCACATGTGTTTCTTTCCATTTTGCTTCTCCTTTCGTATTTGAGGATTTTGGTTTACTCTTTGTGTAGTGCTTTTGTACTTTCAAAAGTGATGTAAAGTTTATGTGAAGCAGCTGGTGTGCAAGGAGTCTGTGCCTGCCCAGACTTCCATGTGGATGTTGTTTGTGTACATGGAGAGCTCAGTCTAAGTCAATAATTAGGCTGGATCTAAAGGACAGATGCCATTGAGGGAAAAATTCTGGGGGTATATTCCCACTGTTAACCTCAGTGGGCTGGTTCGGTGAGCTAACTCAGAAGACTTTTCCTTGTAAGGAACCTGGTGGCAGCTAGCCATTAAATCAGTTTAGAAGTGGTGTGAAGTTATAGCTTGGGGCTGTGGTGTGACATGTGTTTTATCTAGGAATGCCAGTTTAAACACAATCCCTAGATGTCATATCCTCTCAGTTCTCCTTTCTGCTTCCTCCTTTGACCTCAGTCCTCCACCCCACTGTGTTAGTTCTCATTCTCAGAGGGAAGTAAACCAGCAAAAGAGCTTTTTTTTTCCCTTTTTTCATTCTCAACTCCCCCCCCCCTTTTTTTTTTAAATACTGTGCTATAATACCTGTTGCAGTCTCTGATTCACACAAATGCACCTGACAAAGCACAGGGAATAACACAGTGGTGGGATCAAGTGAAGGGATGTTGTAGGAAGCTGGGACTTCCTCCACCCTTGAAGTGTTGGCCTAAACACTTTCCCAGGACTGGCTTTCTGGAAGGAGTTTCCCCAGTGCGTATTTTGCATCTGGTTGGGATGCACTTGCTTCTCCGCATGTATTTCCCTTCATGGGCCAGTTCAGTCACTTCAAAATGCACAGCATTACTGTATTTTTTGTCCTTTGACTTGTTTTCAGGAGATGCTTTGATAAATGCTGGGAGGTGCAGAACTTCCTAAGAGGATAATGCACTTCCCAGCTATTACTGCAGCTGCTGTGCCTACAAGGTGGGACTATTAGGCATTAAATAAGCGAGTTTGGTGCCTTGCTTCTGCTGAGAGTGAGGAAGTAGGTGCCTGACTTCCTCAGGGGTTACTGTACATCCTGCTGGTTGCACCTGACCTGTAAATGTTTAAGCCAAACCATTCGCATCAGACTGCTGTTGTACCAAAGTGTCATTTAGCAAATGCACACTTTTTGGTGCTGATACCTGATGATACTGATAGTGTCAGACACTGATACTGAGATACTGCTGTACATCGGTGAGCATTGAGTGTTGAAATACAGGCGTGGGGGCTCTTTCAGTGGCATACTTCACTGTGTGTTTTCAAGATACAAGTGTTGATTTCTGGGTGTTAGTCACAGAGGACTTTGTTTTGAAGCATAAAGTGTTTGTTTGGGTTTTTTTTTCCCCTACTCTCTGGAAAAGGAGATTCGCTTTTTCTTTATCAGTAATTATGCTCCGAAATTACACGTTTATATGCAGTCGATCTGTTTTTATGTTTACGCAGTATGTCTGTTCCAGGCAACTAGTTTGCAAAATACAAAATATTTCCTTTTCGGTTTGAATTTTAATCCACCTATTTTA
>NW_010266966.1:8403-14397 GCF_000690775.1 Eurypyga helias | reverse complement strand
ATATTTTTGCAGCAGGAGGAAGAAAAGTATTGCTGTGGTGCTGCAAGGCCTCAATTTTTATTGACCAATTACCGCAAGCACAGCAATTTACAACAGCAGCACAGTCAGTGTTTAAAGTTCACTGGGGCTGCAGCTCCCCCGGCCATAAAAATAATTTATATCTGTGTGAATACCACTGGCATTTTTTCCCCCTCAGCTTGACAGAGGAAGCCAGGGCAAGCACAAGGTGCCTCCTGCCTGCATCCACGGGATTTGAGGGGCCAGCCAGGGTGGGGATGAGGAAGGGGGTGTACAGGTGGTGCTCCCGTAGGGGAGGGGGTGCAGTGGGCTGCCGCTTCGTCCCTTCGCATCCCTCCGGTGTCCGTCGCCTGCAGGCTTTAATTGCACATCGCCACCATCAAAATCATCATCTTATGGGAGCATGGCAAGTGCCTGTGTTTCGGGGCGAGCAGGCTGTTTCGTTTAACCTAAGCGCTGTGAGGTGCTGAGGGATTTGTGGCTTAGTTGTGGGGGAGGTGGTTGGTATTCAGAGTGCAACAGGAGTACAGCAAGTGGGGTCCGTTTCCAAAAGGAGGTGGGCCTGTGCTGTGTGCGTGGGTGCAAGTTGGGCTCCTGCAAAGTCATCAAGCAGGTAGCTTTCCTGGGAACACTTTGTCTGGGAGAGAACACTAAAGGGCCACGTATTACGGGAACACTGCTGAGCAAAAAGTCTCAATCTTTGCATACCTTGTTGCTTAACGCTGAAGAAATGATACCCAGTTTAATACTTTAAAGAAGCTTTGTTTCATTTTAAACCATTTAAAGTTGTTATGTTGACAGGTAATACTTCAGACTTCGAGCAGGAAAGTGTAACACCTTAAATTTTCTTGCATTGCAGATCGCCTTTATTTTGCAATTCTCTGCCAAAAACCAAAGAGTGGAGCTGCAAATACCCATTATTTCTGCATAGATGATGAACTTGTATATGAGAAGTAAGTACAGACATTTTTCCCTGTTTCTTACAGAAATAAATTAGTCAGAACAACAGCAATGAGGAACCAGTCTAATTGACATTCTGTTTTCAAATGTAGCTGAGCGAAACATACCATTCCCATTATTGAACTAATTACTCAAGTTTGGTCCTCTCAGACTTAATCTGGCATGATGATTTATATGTTTTATAATGGTTTCTTGGCTTCTCATCAGAATTTCTTCAAAATCTTTTCAAAGCAGAAGTTTTCATTGTACCCATTCTTGTTAGAAGACACAGGAACATGATGCAACAATATGTATTCACAAGTGTACACTGGACTGCCGTGCTGAAGGGGATGTCTTTAGTTGCTCAAGTATTAAGTGAATGTCTAAACTTCCTAGAATAAGAGATAAAAATAGCAAAATCAATTCAAGCCTTTATGAGCTGACAATGGATATATTATTGCCCCTGTAGTGAACAGTGTATGTCTTTGTATGTGACCTGGAATGCTGCTAATTCTTTAAATATTTTTGACCAAGCGTGTGCTTACTGGTTTTGAGAGTACTCATCAGTCTTTATTCTCGGTGTTCACTTCTCTCTAGCAATATTAATTGCCTTCTTGTAATGTAAAGCTTTTGGGTTTCTCTTAAAATAGAGTTTCTAAACTGGTGTCACTGAGTGATACAGTAGTAAGATTTGTCAAAGCTTGAGCATTCCCATTTGATTTTGACTGTTGGTGTGTGGAAAAAAGTTTCAGTCCCTGTTTAAAGATGACAGAACTGTTTCCTCCAACAAATAAGATGTGTGTAAGAAGACATTCTTGTTTTTAAAATGATGCACATGTATCACGTATATATCATTACTCCTTGCTTTGTGCATCTGATTTAAAAAAAAGACATTTACAGAGGTCACGTACAATTTTTCCCCTTTCTCCTACCAGCTTCTATGCAGACTTTGGACCACTCAATCTGGCAATGGTCTACAGATACTGCTGCAAGCTAAATAAGAAATTAAAGGTAACGCTCGGGATTTTTTTTATTCAACAATACTGACTTTTTAAGACCAAAACCAAATGGGCTACACGTTGGGTTTTTTTTTTTTTTATTTTGTTCAGATGCTTTCCTGGGTTCCTAATCCAGCTAAGTTTTGAATATAACTGCTAAATTTTATCAAAGTGAATTTAGGGAGGAGGAGGATCAGGAGGTAAATTGCACTTACTTTTAAGATCCAGAAGGTACACCACTGTGGCAGTAGCTAAGGTTAAGCTCCTAAAAGGTCAGTTGCTAAAGGGGTACCCAGACTTCTTTAAATTAAAAGCTCCCCTCCTGGAATTCGGTGTTCTTGGCAATTTCACAGTATTGAGTTAGCTTGGGGGTGCAGTGCAACACTTTTTTTTTGAGGTGTTTTTTGTCTGACTTGGGCTTCTCTTCTGGTCCTCACATCTCTTTGGTAAGGATTTGATGTTTGACCATGTTTATGGCATTGTCCTGAAGGAGAATGCTATGCTTCTAATGTGATTCATCTTTTCTGAAGGGTGCTCAGTAATCTTCGGGATTGAGCTCTTCATAGAGCATCGTGTGTTTAAAGCAGAGAGTTCCTATACTAATTAACATGAATGACTTCAAGTTAGTCGACCTCTAGCAGATGTTGGAGTAAAAGAACCTGGTAGGAAGATAAAATAGCTTATTAGTATTAATGTGGATCACAGTTTGCCTCTTCAAAACTGATTAGATCTTGAAACTGCCACTGAACTGTGAAAATTGGGAAGTATGCAGAATGTTAAAGAGTTTAACAGAGATAATTTTTTTGTCCCCATTCCTTGATGTCTGGTCACTGGTATTCGTTTGCATAATTCAGACTTGCTTTGTCCCTGTGGCACTACAAACAGGTTTGCCAGAGACAAGATTTTCTGATTTTTGTTTACAGGATGCTCTGAAGCAACACAAGTTTCTGCAAATACACTGGTATTTAAATAATGACATTTAATGATAGCTTAGCAGTTGATCAAAAGATACAGTTTCAAGAACCATCAGGATTTGTTTCAAGGGTCGGTTAGGGGATTTCTGCCACCACAGGTGTAGGTGTCCTTTCCACTGTCAATGCCATTCTAAGGCAATTGGAGAAACTATATGCCAAGTGTACATGAAACTTTAAAAAGTTATTTCTAATAGAGTTTAGAAATACTTTCAAAATACTTTAATCTAGTCATATATTTTCCAGTGGTTCCAGTCCTTGGAAACAGCTACTAGTTAATTTATCTAAAGTCAGGTTTTCTTTAAGAATAAAAGATCTAAATTAAATTCTATTTTCAAAACTGTTGTGACTTTAACGTGCCTGTGATGTTTCTGAGAATGTCACTTGGTATACACATCTCCTAAACACGTGTCTGTTACCTAGAGCTCTAAGTTGGCAATAGTAAATGCATTCAGCGAGAAAGTGAAAGATTACTGTAATTTTTGTAAATTATTTAGCCTGGATACTGGAACAATCTAGGTAGGGATGCAGTAGTCTTCCAAAGCCTTTGAGGGACTAGGCTACAGTATACCTGGTCCTCTGAATACAGGTAACTGAAAGTAGGTGAGCAGACACTTCCATTCCTCTGATTTTAGGAAAGGGGGCGTGGGAAATCTAAAATGCAAAAATCATAATCTTGTTCATTTCTTGATACAGTCATTTTCATTGATAAAGAAGAAAATTATTCATTATACTGGGTTTGATCAGAAAAAACAAGCAAATGCTGCATTCCTCATAGGCTCCTACGCAGTGAGTATTAAATTTTTACGTTGCATCAGCTTGCTAAATGTGTTCATTTTTTTCATACTCAGTTTCAAAACCAGCAAGATAAATCCAATTATTTTCTCTTGAATAATCTTCCTACTAACCTATTTTATAGTAAGGTACCACATACTAAGACAGTTTTTAAATTCTAGCAAGTATGTGAATGCAGTTGTATGTTTTTGGTTTTTTTCCCTTTGTGCTCCTAAGAAATAAGACCACCACTGAAAAAAAATGTTTATGAACGTTTTAATTTGGAAAAAACAACTACTTCTTGATGTTTTTCCTGCCCCCCCCTACACTTTTTTTTTTTTTTTAATAGGTAAATACTACCTTTCACAATTGGATGCATGTTTAAATACACCTTTTCTTTCTCTGCTACTGCTTTTCTAATGTAAGGTGTTGTCTTCAGTTAACCTAGGAGAAGGAGTGAGATTGTGTGGTAGGCTTAGAGCCGGTATAAAGCCTGAGAATATATGAAGTGGCTGAAAACAAACTGAGCAAGGTCCCTGACTGCCGGGTGGGGGGGTAGGACTGGTTTTAGATCACAGCTGCATCTAAAGAAGCAACGTTCGGTACACAAAAGTGTAGTTAAGGAATAAAACGCTGAATACTTCAGAATGAAAGATGTGATGTACCATATTCATATTCTGCTTTGTCTTGTAACACACCTTGACTGTAACCATCTTTCCTGTTTACCGAGTAATAAAAGGAAGTGGGAATCTATGCATTCTTTGATGTTGGAGATTTGAGGGGTCAGAGTTCATGTAGCCTTCGGTCATTCCTGTTTATTGGCTGCAAAGCTGTACAGTACTTGTAATGCTGGCAGTCTCCTTGCACATCATGCCTGAGGTCCATTTCCAGCTTCCCAGCGTTTCTGTGTTTATTTTCCACAGTACTTACTACAAATTAAGAACTAGATTTCAGAATGTGTCACTCATGGAATTTTAAAAACACAGATGTGTAGCAATGTTGCTGTTGACCTTTGTATTCCATGGAAACCGGCAACATGAGTTGCTAAACTTGTTTGCAGTTAAGGCATTATGTTGACAAAACAGCTTTTAGGAAAACAACTTCTTCCTTGTGACTTGATTATAATGGAGGCCCACAAAGTGAGAAGGGCCTGGCTTCAGCCATTATTTGGAAGGAGGTGGGTTTTGTTTTTCCCTAAACTTTGGTTCTGAATGCGTGTAGTAGTAGCGCGGAGCAGCACAGCAGCTGAAGTTTTGAGCAAAATTGAGAGTATGGAAAACTAACTAATGGCAAAACAATCTGGTATGAAAAAACTGTGGTTGACTACATAAAATTATACAAAAAAACTAATTAAAATCTTACTTCTCATCGTCAAGTAGTCCTGCCTTGTTGCAGTGTCAGTGTGCAGCTGAAGGGGAATGCTTGGACAGACTTGAATAAAGAAAGCTCTAAGATTAATAGGTACATATTATAGCAGTCTAAAACAAGAGTACTTAAAAATGGAGGCTGTTGGACAGAGGAGTAGACAGTTTTTGCTTCAGAGAACCACAGTGAAGGGGGTGGGAGTTGCAGGGTAGGAAAGGGATGCTAACACAGACCCAGCTGAAGGATGACACAAGATCACGACTGACTAGCCAGTGCATGTGAGAAGGCTAGCTGCACACAGCTGGTATGTGGCAGGAAGAGGCTAGTCAAAAGCATTGGTAATTTTCAGAGACTTGTGATTAGGTTATTGTATTGTTCAGGTTGAATGTTTTGGCTGTTTCCCTTAAAGATCCATGGCAAAGTGAAGCGCTCTGTGAGTATCAGTCCACTCCTTGAACAGTGGGGTGTCTGTCTTGCATAATCGCAAGTTCTAGATGGTGAGGTAGCTCTAGCTAGGTACAGATTTTCTTTTCTGTTCAACAGACTTTGGCTTTGGTACTGCTTTTTCTATGAAGCAGGGTACAATTTCATCCCAGATTGATGTGGGAGGATTTCCAGTGAAGGAAGATCACAGGAGAAAGGCTGTGTCCCTGAGGCTTACTTTTTTCTCTGTTGCCCTTTGATGATCTTTCATGAAGAGGCATGCCTCTAGCTAGGTACAGATTTTCTTTTCTGTTCAACAGACTTTGGCTTTGGTACTGCTTTTTCTATGAAGCAGGGTACAATTTCATCCCAGATTGATGTGGGAGGATTTCCAGTGAAGGAAGATCACAGGAGAAAGGCTGTGTCCCTGAGGCTTACTTTTTTCTCTGTTGCCCTTTGATGATCTTTCATGAAGAGGCATGCTTAATTACAGCACTGACCATTGG
>NW_010266966.1:0-8389 GCF_000690775.1 Eurypyga helias | reverse complement strand
CTTTCTCCACGGAGAATTGGATTGTTCTCTATGGGGAGAGCAGTGGTATAGGATCTGTTCAGAATGCATAATAAATATGTCTATAACCCTATTTCCTGATTGAAAGCAAATACACTGAGGCCTTCTTTATTTTAAACAAATGTAGCCTTAAGCATCCACCTGCTTCTTCAGTTCAGAGTGCTTTGCTTTTTTGATGAAGAAGGATCCATCCAGCTATTGGTCAAAACTTTAGGAAGCATCTCTGTAATTTTAATTAATCAGACCATGTGCTGTTGGTAATGCTCTTCGCTGCTTGAACTGATCATTTCATGTCTGATCCCTTACACTGTAAGTGGTAGTTTGGCACTGTATTTTGTTTTCTCTGGGTGTAATGTGTTTTCTTGTTTGATGCTGTTTTTCTAGCTTCATGTTGGCTTCCTGTTTCAACAGTTTACCTTAGGTTGAGGGACTACATGGCAGTAGAAAGCAAGGAAATAGAAAGGGAAGGTAGCCTTTGGAGAGTTAGTCATGAAAACAGTGCTTGTCTATGTTTGTTGTAAGGTCTTTGATAACTTCAGCATAATTTTGCGTTCAAGGTGCTCTGTAGATGCAGGTACTTTAAATTACTTGTTAGGATAGGCTGCGAGGTTTTCAGGAATAGCTTTCTGGTTTTGTTCCTTATATTTTTTTAAACACAGTCACATTTTAACACATAAATACATTGAACTCTAATGAACTCTATATAACTAATTCTCCTCTGAAACCTCTGTCCTCATAAACATTCAGTATTTTTGTGCTAGCAACTTCCGAGCCTGTCATTTTAATGGCTTGTTGACCTTACATTTTTATTCTTAATCAGAATATTATTTAATTTCTGCTTAGACAAATTGGCATATATAAGCATGATTTAGGATTCAACATCTTTTGTTTAAATATATGTGTGTGTATATATGTCATGTGGGGATATGCTTATTTTGACTACTAAGGTGATGATCAAAGTCTTCAACTGTGGTGAAGTGTACGGGCAGCCCTTAGTGTTCTGGTTTACAAGCAAAGTCTGTTCCCAGTCTTTTCTTCACAGTTGGTGTATTTTAATGTTCCCCTACACCCCACCCTGCCCTTCATCTAACTTGTCTTTCTTTCCTCTTCAGTGGAGATAGTTTCTGAACTCTCCAGGCTACACATTTCTTTCTCCCCCCTCCTGCATCTGCTGCTTCCTTCCAGGTGTACTTTGATGTGACAGCACAACCAAATTCAAGCTACAGGGCTCTTCAGTGTGACGAGGCCTTAAAAGTGAAAAACAGAGTTTTCAAATACATTTGTTGTATGTGTACTTTTAGAATAAAATAAGAATTTTCAGAGTAATTCTTAACAATTTAGATCTCAGTCCCTTTATTTTTCATCTTCCACCTATTCTAATTCTGTATTTTGTTTCATTTTTACAGATGATATACTGCATAATGGGAATAATGTTCTTCTGTGTAGATTAGCATAAATTTGGCATGTTCAGCTGCACAAAGGTTATCCAGAATCTGGTGGTTTGGGGTTGAATGTTTACATTTTATATGGGTGGAGGGGGTGAGGGGAAAGAAGGGAAAGGTGGGGGGGAAACCCCTTTGTTCTTCACCTTTTAAAGAAACATTGCTTTTCCTTGGAAGCTATCTGCACTGTTCAGGCCTTACCACTCCACCCACGCAGCAGTGATCTTCTGGGTTGATCTCTACAGTGGCTTCTCTTGATTTTCGCCAGGACTTGGCTGTGGGTGAGGAAAGTGCTTCTTCCATCATTGCTCCTTCTGTATTAAGAAAGCAAATGTACCCTCTGTGCCCTGTCCACCCAATTCCCAAGCTCCCCCCTCTCCCCTTGGCTGCATTAACTTAGTAACAGTGTTTTTTTTCTCAGGCCTGGCACTAATTATGTACTTGGAGGGTGACCCTCCGAGGGTACCGCCCCATGAACTGCTGTAATTCAGGTCATCCTCTCCAGGACTCATCTCTGTACTTTGTCTATTTTCTCATCTTGTTGCTTCAGGGTAAGCAGCGTTTCCTTCATCCGTTCTGATCAGTAGTACTGTTTTTTTGCCTTTTCAATTTCTTAGTGTCCTTCCTAGGTGTGTGCCTAATGCTGGGTAGAAGCTGGAGGTTGCAGAAGTAATTGGCACCCATCTGTGTGATGTTGAACCGCTGTGTTCTTTGCAGAATTCTCTCTGGCTAAGCCATGCGAAAGCAGGCAAACCTGTTTGTTTAGTAGTTCAGGCTGAGTGGTGGTAAATGCGAAACTGCAACAGCACTCAATTACAGGTGGGTAAACCATGTTTACCCTCGGCTGCGTTTTGGGGAGAGGTGCTTGTGCTTGACAAGCGAGTGGCAGAAAAGAGATGGACAAAGTACAGGCCTTTCATTTAAGGAAAAGTTGGCTAGAGTCTTTTTGGCTTTCGCTTTGTTTGTGTCCTCTAAAAAGCTACCTTCTCTAAATTGTATTTGGGAAATTATGATTAGCCTCCATAACGGCAGCTTTTCCTGCTGTTTGTATTTGGTTGTTGCTCACAATGTTCTTAGCCAACTGCTTGTCTCCGTAGGAGGAAGAAGGGTTGCGCTTCGGGCGTCCCTTACTATAGTGCTAGCTTGCTCTCTCAGCTCCCCTGTGGTACTGATGTGTCCAGCCTGGTCAGTTCCCAGATAATAGGGTTTTCTATATCTCCCCTCTGCTGTTTAAAAGGTAATTGGAGATTTCTTGCTTTTGTTTATGATGAACAAAGAGAGTTGTCTCAGACAGGCAGTTATTCCGGCTCTGCCACTTTCATCCGCATAATGACTGTGATTCCGCTAATGAAGGGACTGTGGGCCACATGTGCATTTCTTCAGTACACCACAGATCCATACAGGAAACTTTTTATTCTAATACATTCCTATTTAAAGTTTGCTGCATTTAACCTTTTCTTCTAAGGAATATTGCTAGAAAATGTAATGTATTAACTGACTACTATATGCAATCGAGGTCTTAATGGAATAAAATATTTAATACTTTTCAGTTATAATAAAATTACACATGTGAGCTTGTGTTTGAGGCTGGTCGCACACATTAGTTACTTGTATTTGTTCAGAATGGGTGGGTTGTGATTATTTGCGGTTTACAGCAGTTCAGGTTATTGGATTAGTGACATTTTTGGAACATAGTTTTATCACATAAAATATGCTTGTAAGCAGTTTAAAATTAATAATCTCATTATTTTCTTGCTTTTAAGTCAGTATGGTTGGCAAAAATGTGTGATTTACTTAGCAACCTTAAGTAGACTTTGCAGTTAAGGGGTGAGCAAGTGCATAAACTTGATTACACTAGGCACGTCATAGATCTGAATTTGAAGTGCTGTTTACAGACTTGAGTTCATACAGTTTCTAACAGTACAGCCTATTTAAATATCCTATTTAATTTTCCTGAAAAAGCAACAAGTTATGTCATAGATGGTCATTATCGAACATGTTTTGTCTTGCATGCAGCATTACTATTCATTGGCAATCCCATGCATTGAAGATTAAGATGCCTTTTTCAACCAGATCCTCCTTTCCTGATCTACCAGGAATACTTTTCATCCTGTTGTGAATAATGTTTTCATGGTTGTAACGCTGATCTAGGAAGCCTTTGTTTAAAAAATAGGGCTGGTTTGAAAACACTAATATGAATCAGATGATAACACGGTTTGCTAAAAGGACTCTGATTCTGTGGTTGATTTTAAATGCTCATAAATAAAGACTAGGTCGCCTAGTCCTGCAAGCCTTTCTGTTTCATTCAGTGAACATCATAGCGGCTGTTGGACTGCACAGCGATGCTGGCAGAGCAGTACTCGAGTGCACCTTTCCCAGTAATCAACGCTTGGATGGTTCTTGACCATTCACAGAGCTGCCTGCAGTCCCTTAATTAGAAACAGATGTCCTAAATGAAAAGGATGATTAGAGCAGTGTTAATGGTTCAACTGCTAATAACAAATTTCTGGCTGTATTTTGTTTTGGATTTTTTTTGTATGTATAAAGAAAGCAAATTTCTAAATTGTTGGTACACAAGTGATTACACAGTGTAATAAAAAGTGTGTATTATTTTGGCTTGAAATCTGTCAGTTCCTTACAGCAACAGTCTTTGTGGAAGGTACTTAAATGAAAGATTTGTAAAGGGTTTTAAGTTTTTCCATGAGTAAGTGTGTGTATGTAGATGTGTATGTACACCTATCTGTGCTTGGATACGATTGTAGGAATATTTTAAAACTGATGCAACTGTACTTGTGGATAATTTATTTCAGGTCTGCTGAATTTTCTAATTTTTTTTAAAGCTGCCTTTTTTTTTGTTTTTAAACATTTTCCTGACCTGCAGGAAAGGCATCCCTTGGGAAATCAGTGTAAATTCTAATAGACTTTTCTCCATGTGTATATACAAGAATGGACAAAAGGTATCCCAGAAAGTACCCACTTCTGCTAATTTAACAGTTAATATCATTGCTTGAAATTTATTTTAGTATTTTTCATCTTTTTAATAGTAATTGTTGGTTGCTCTATTGGCATAAACTTAAAATCATAGAATCATTTAAGTTGGAAAAGACCTTTAAGATCATTGAGTCCAACCATAAACACATCTACTTGACTTTTAACCTTAAACTTTTTAAACTTAAGAACAACTTTATTTGTGAAAGTTTCGGTCATCCTAGAAAGCACAGCAGAAACATAATAATAAATAATAATCAGCCTATGGGCAAACTGGTTTCAGCTGTTGCATATTTCGTTTTCTGGATGTTTTGTCTTTTCCCATTTCCCCTCCTTCCCCCAGTACATACCTTGTGAATTTATAAATATGTCCTTATTTTGCTGCTCATGAGATCAACATTTCCATTCTCTTCTGAAACTTCAGTTCTGCTTACTGCCTTAGAAAGTTCACCTCTCTTTCAACACTTCTGTCCACTGTAGGTCTCTCTGATCACTTTTATTGTCTCTTTCCTTGACCTAGCTTTCATTAGTACTTTGTTCACCTGCATCATCACAATGAAATTGTTCATCTGTAAGGTTTTAGTGGCCTCCTCCTGGTCAGAAACAGTCTTACACACAGTTACATATGTAGTTGTGTAAAGCTATATTACAGTTTAGGTTTATATCAGGATTATGTTTTTGAAGTGAACCTTTCCTGAAACCCTGTTCCCTGCATTTCGGTTCACCTCACAGAGCCCTCTAGGTGCAATCCCAAGAGGTCATGGTGGTTAGTCCACAGGACCAGACTAGGGACTTGCTGTTAAGGTTAAAAGCTGCTGGAAGCGTACAGTGCAGATGCCACATCATCAGTGCTGGCTCTCAGTCTACAGATGCGTTTCTGCTGGTGCGCAATACTTCCTAATACAGATGTGGCCTCTGCTGCCTTGATGACTGTTGCTTCCCTGCGCTTTGCTGCTCCTTCCCGCTCTCCTTCAGTCTTACCTGTTTCCATATCTGCAATTTGGTTCACCTACAACCTGAACCCAGGCTTACCCATGTTCAGCCTCCATCCAGCCTTGCTTGCATCCCAGACTTGCAGTTGCGTGCTCTCTTATGATCTTAAGCTCTGACAGAAACTGATCCTGTCTCCACTTGGACTGTCACAGCTTCTTGTGCTAACTGCCAGGGTACTTTTCTTGTGAAGTAAGTATCTGTTTATGGTCTTTCCCGTCCTGTGTAGACAGAATGCCATTCATCCGTTTTGGAGCACTCCACACTATTGCACCTGTCCAGATATCCTCATACTAACCTAAATTTCACTGAGAACACTGTCTGGCCATTTCATCAACTGCTGTCTCTGCAACTGGTCACATGTCCTATCTTTTGTGTATAGTAGTGTCACAACTGAAGTGTAACAGGATCTCTTAATTTCAGAAAATTGTGAGAAATACAACTCGAAGAGCTTCCTTCCTCGGTGAATATACTGTATATTGCTTCAGTTGTACAGTTAGTACTACCTGTGTTTGCTTAGTAGCTTGTCCACATCGAAAAGTGCCATCCTTTTGCATTTTGCTTTTGGTATGTACTAAATGACGGTAGACATTGCATTTTTTGTGTCAAAATCAGGTTGGCTTTTTAAGTGCCCTTTTATATAGCAAGCGTTCATGAACTATATGAAGGAAAGTCCATACACATGTGCATGTTTGCTAAAATGGTGTTTCTAGCGACTTCACTGGTAATGTCATTTCAGAAGTTGGATCTGTGCTTAAGAGCTGATGTCTTTCAGTATACTGTAATGTTATTTAGGCTTATTTTAATACAGCACTGAACATTATTGAAAAGCCTTGCCTCTTGTTTGCAAGGTACATTTGCAAACACTTCTGCGTGGAGGCTTGTTTTCTGTATGAAGCTGGTAGCTCAGCTGAGACACAGGAGAAATCCTTGGCCTTTCTGAGCTATATTCACTTACAGGATTAGCTAATATTAGCTGTGTTTCTACTCACCTGTTGTACAAGTAGTACTCTTTATATTACCCAGCCTTGCAGCACCAAATCCAGCGTTTTTTCCAGGTGACTAATTTTTGGCCACAAACTCTTGTTTCTGCTGTTTAATTACCTTCTGTTTGCTAATGCAATTTCATGTCTCTGGTTTCTGAGTTTTTCTGGGGCAGGGCTCTTTTTCTGATAAGCAGGCAGTGCCAGATTTATATGGTTGCTAGAATACGTGTTCACTGTGCTGCAGGATGCAAAGTATGACTAAGTGAAAGCACACAACATGAAATCTCTTGGAACATAACCATCATATCCAATTCAGGCAGTGAATATGCCTGCTGAATAGGAAGTGAACTCTGGCATCTGAGGGGCAGCTATTCAGTGATATTTTAGGGGCATTTAAAGTCTGTTCTATTCCAGGTGCATGCTTGCAAATGTAAATGCAAAAGTCACTTACCCCTCCCCAGTGGAAGCACATACACACCCGAAAAATGTGGTTTTAATTACTTAACTAAACAAGACATATGTTTTTTCTTTGATTTTGGTAATTGCACAGGAAGAATGATCAGAAAAAACAGAGTAATAGAATCAGAGGAAAAATGAATGGAGTCACCTGATGCCATGTATGTTTTACCTGTCTGTTTAGGATATGTTTCAAGCTGTTCGGTTTTGCGGTTTTTTTAGCAACATCTGTTCAACCTCCCATTCTTACCTCACAAGAGTGCCTGTGTGTGGGGAGAGGATGTTGAAGGTGTGTTAAGCCATTTGTTCAAACTGGCTTTGCAGCAGCATCAGAGATTTGAAAGGCAATGTTAACTATTAAAAGAAAAAATATTCAAAAGCAACAGAAAACAAAAATGCCACACTTAGATTTTGGGGATATTTAATTGACACTTATCAAGATTCTTACTTTCAAAAAACCTCTAAGGAAAAAGGTCACATATGTAAGAGATGTAAATAATTTTACTGAATGTTAATGAAAAAAGTAACTTTCTGTAGTGTGTTAAAGCTTAGTTAATGCAGTTTTAAAGAAAAAGTATTTGCTTGAAATTACTGAATATTGATCTGTTAGTTACAGCTTTTTATTAACAGTTGTTATCTCCTGGCCATGCTGGGGATGGTATTGGAAGATGGATTTGTATAAAAGAGTTTTACTCTATTCTTTAAGGAGATCATAGTGTTAGAGGCTATCCAAGAGAGATCAGGCACATCTTGATGGAAAACCATATGGTATTTGTTGTGACTTGGTCCTTTGTGAATTCTTTTCTGAGTGTTTTTGATGGTAGAAAGTTTGAAACATGGTACTTCAAGTATGTTAACTTCATTCTGTTCTTAGATTTTTCTTCTGGAGCTACAGATTCCTTTGGTTTTTCCTTTATGGCATCTAGATTTAGTTACTGGCTACTTCCTCACCAGTGCAAAGGAGGAAGTACAGGATTTGGGATAATGTAAATGTACTGCTGTAGAAAAATCAAAACATACACAAATTACTGTTTTAATCTTGTCTGCTGAGTGTACACACTGTTTTGTAGACCAGATGATTCATAGCTTTGCTGATCTCTCTGTGGGTTTTTGTGTTTTGATTTACATCTTAAAAGCTTAATAAAAACAAAAAACCTCCAAAAACCCCCAAAACAAACAAACAAACAACCCCCCCCCCAAAAAACTGGCCCAGCAGAGTTGCAGGAGAAATGTAGAAGAATCCAGAGGGTTGGAAGCTTTTTCACTGTAGCTTATAGCTGAATAACTGCACAAATCTATAGATTTTGTTTAAAAATATATATTCCTGTAGGTTGACCACTATTTTATATTGTTTATGTTAGTTTTATTATTCATAGAATCATAGCACGGTTTAGGTTGGAAGGGACCTTAAAGACCATCTAGTTCCAACCCCCCTACAATGGGCAGGGACACCTTCCACTAGACCAGGTTGCTCAAAGCCTCATCCAGCCTGGCCTTGAACACTTCCAG
>NW_010266965.1:0-8858 GCF_000690775.1 Eurypyga helias | reverse complement strand
CCTCCCCTCTCCTCCTTTTGTTTATTTCTTACTTTATTTTTAGCATCCATTTTCTTTGTGTTACATTTTTCTATCAAGGGTCCCTGAAACTATTTTTAGCTGGTGGAAATTGGCCAGACAAGTTATTTTTTTACTCTTTTCATTTAGGTATTTATTTTGGAGTGATTTATTAGCAGTGAGAGGAACCTGACTGACAAGCCTGAGAGCTCGCTCTCTCTGCCCTCACTTTAAGCCAAGGAATTGGATTTTGGCACTCAGGGGCCAAAAGAAGGCTCTCAGGCCAAAGAAGACGTCACCAATGGGCCTCAGATCCATGGATCTAACCCCTTTTTTATCCAGCCTTGACTTTAAGCCTCCAAGTTACCCTGTGGCAATAACTTCTGTTTGTTGCAGATGGGCTGCCCAATACTTCCCCAGTTTGAACTCCAACAGGAGATAACTGTTCCCTGCTATCTGTAGGTGGGTGTAATTCATCCACAGTTTATAGACCACCATGTCCATCCTCACCATCTCCTTTCTGCTGAAGGAATCCTATCCTATTTAGCCTTTCTGAAAATGACTTCTATCCAGACCTCTTAGTGCTCTTCTTCCCTTGACCTTTTCTAGGTCTATTATATCCTTTTTGGGAGTGTGTAGCCGCCATTGACCTGACTATTTAAGTTGTAGTTCACTAGGGACGTCATTAAGTGTATAACCTCATCATGCACATGGCATAAAGGTATTTTTCTTTATTCTCAATTCTTTTTCCTAGTAATTCCTAACATTTTATTGCCCTTTTTAACCACCACTGAGCACAGACCTGAACTTCCCATTTCAGCAGTTCACAAAGATTCAGCCTTTCTTTCCTGAATGCTAATAACTGCTTTTGAGTGCACGACTACCTATGCATAGTTTTTCCCTCATCTACATTATTTTGCATTCATCAATATTAAATTCACCACCTGCTAATCCAATATCATGACATCTCTTCCACAAATATTCACATTTAGCATTAGCTTTGACTACCCTGAATAATGAAGGTCTGTCAGCAAACTGTCACCAATCTATTTACACATTTTCCCGGTCCTTTTTGGAATACAGTGACTATTATGGGACCAAGCAGTACCTTGAGCAAAATTCTAATATCCTTCCTCCATTGTGAGAAATATCTCTTCAATCATACTTTCTTGTTTTTGTTTATACTCTGTTCATTCCACCAGTTATTAAACCAGACGACCCTTTACCTTATCCCATGACAGCTTAGAGATACAGAAGGTTTTTCAGGATAGACTGTTGAATATTAGACTGTAAACACTATGACTCTTTACTAAAAGAAGGCAATATTGACTAGATGGGAAAAAGAAGAGGAAGAGTAATGGATGATATCACTGGAGAGGAATTTGCAAAGGCCGTTAGTGTATGAACACTGTGTGCAGTACGTTTCACATGCCAGCTTCACTAGATCAAATATTTTTTTCCATGAGAGCAATGGCAGCCTAATAGCAAGTCAATGTGACAGGCAACTGCAAAGTGAAAGGGTCATGTATTGGTTTTAAACAAGAAAATGGTGCTTGTGCCAATGTATTCCTAAAAATACTGTTAGCAGCACAGAAAAAAAGAAGTCATGGGCAGTGAAGAGATGCAAATCAGGCTTTGCATGTATTAGCTTATTCCTATTAATAACTTCGGTAAATGTGGAAAAAAAAAAAAAATCCATGACTGCACTAGGTTAGAAATGCCTAGTGTAGCTTAAAAACACTCCAACCCCTAGGTCTCTTCAAGAGGTAATATCTAATGGAGGGATCAGGTACCAAAATAACTGGAAATACCTTCAAATGACATTGGAATATCTCAGTTGAGTGCAGAAAAATGGAGAAAAAGGCTTCCTACTCTGCAGCTTACTCTGAGAGAGGTTGAAAGAGGAGCTGGACGAACCTCTTGCTCTGAGAATATTAGATCAAACAAAGCAACTAGGATATCACTAGTTAAAAAGGAAAGGAAAAAAAAGTAAAAAGTAAAAAGTAAGAAAAAGTTAAAAGCAAAAAGTAAAAAAAAAAATTGACTGTTGTATTTGAATAGACCATAAATATTTGATCAAGGAAAAGAAAAGCTAAGCAAGTATTCTGCTTCCCCATCCATGGAAGACATCTGGGCATTGATCCTGGTGCATAAGCAGATCCCTAGGAGATGTCCTTGGGATCCACCAGTTCGGGTAGGGTTGTCAATTCACCGGAAGGTTGGGCTGTCATGCAGAGGGCCCTGGACAAGCAAGCACAGAGGAGGCTGTGGCAGCAGTCAGGAGCTTGGAGCATGCACAAAGGGAGATGCTGAGGGAGCTGGGTTCATCCAGCCTAGAGAAAAGAAGGTTTTAGGTGGGCATCTGGTTACACTGCTCTAATGGGGTTGCAGAGAAGACAGAGCCAGGCTCCCCTCAGAGCTGATGGGCTCAATGTTCAGCAAGGGAAATTCCCATTAGATACAAAGAAAAAAATATTTCCTCTGAGTACAGTGCGGTCCTGGATCAGGGGTCCAGAAAGTCCTGTGCAAGCTCCATCCTTGGAGACACTTGAAACTAGACTGAACAAGACCTTGAGGAACCCTGCGGTTCGCCAAATGTTGAGCAAGTGGCTGAAACAGAGACTTCCAACCTCGTTCATTCCTCAAGCCTACAATTCTGTGGAAAATAGATCAAATATGTACAGGGCTTCCAGCTCTTCCTTTCAGGAGATGCTTATTTTGCAGGCTACTGTTTGCACTGGGCTAAATTCCTCTGAGGCTCCAATGAGAAATGCCATCCTTTTTCCATGACAGGCAGAGTGCAGAGCTTTATAGCAGTCTTTTTGTTCTGGAGAGAAGCAACAGGAGGGCATGAGTGGCGCTGAATAGCCTCAGAAGAAACAGCTCTTATCAGGACGCAGAGCAGCCATATGCACACCCCTAAGTCTTA
Source organism: Eurypyga helias (assembly GCF_000690775.1). Classification (NCBI taxonomy): domain Eukaryota; kingdom Metazoa; phylum Chordata; class Aves; order Eurypygiformes; family Eurypygidae; genus Eurypyga; species Eurypyga helias. The sequence goes on along the minus strand of NW_010266965.1, from coordinate 5,932 downwards.
GAGCTGGCTGGGCACATTTTTTTAAAGACACTTCATTAAGAAACATTGGCTGCCCTCCAGAATGTTAAAAACATTATTAAAAAAAAAAAAAAGCTCTTCTTCCCTGCTGGTTTTGATTTGTTTATATCAAGTGAAAAGCACAATCCCTGTTGTTTCCTTTCAGATCTGCTCTTAAGATCGGCACACCCTGCACCTCGACATTGCTCATAAATCATTGATGACGTAAGTTTTCGTCACCTAACTTTGTTCTGACTGGTTATAGCTCTTCATTACATCTGTCCTGTCATCAGAAGGGCCAGTAACAAAAAGGGCACTGAGATCAAGTGATGTACTTCCAAAGGAAAGACCTTCCCACCCTGACACCCCAGTATTTACTGTCTGAGTCTCGTCAAGGCAGGTACCAGGAGAGTGGAGAGGAGTCAGTGGTGCACAGCAGGAGCTGGTTGTGACCCATTTCCCCAGGACACCCCACATGGGTGACAGGCAGCATCTCCCAGAGCTCATGTTTCTGAGTTCAGCCGGGCCTGGGTGTCGTTTGAGGACACAAACAGCATTCGCCTAGATAACGGAGGAAGTTAAGCAAAAATGCCAGTCTCATTTGGATTTTTCTCAACTTACTCCAAAACAAAAGGCATGTAAATATTATCAGCTAGAAAAAAATTGCTGGTAACTGAAAGTGATATTTGTCATTAAAAGTGGAAAATAAATGGAGTGTACTCAGAAGAATCTAGACATAGAGAGACTGAGTCACTTCTATGCTAATACATCTTCATCAGACTTCCCTAGTGAATACATAAAATGGTCTTATTTATTATAATGGAAGTTTATGATAAAAGCACTTTTATATTCTCAGTATACATACACAGCTCTTCAGAACAACTTCTTCTTCTCTCTCTTTTTGTTTTCCATAACCTCTCCCTACTCTTTTCCCTTTGGAAAGTGCTGCTTTGAAGCAAAGCAAGCAGAGAGATCTGCCCAGCTGTGTAAAGGTAGAGGTTGGCTCACGTGGGTGCTGCACCTCCATCTTCCTTGTCCCCAGCCACCCGTGACTGGTGTGACACTGGTTGCCTCTCGGTGCTGAGGTGCACAACTTCATTTTTTGTGGCCTTCTCCTTCTCTTTATCCTCCTCCTTAATAGCTCTGAGCTAAGAAGAAGAAAATTGTTGCAATTACTGAAAGGCTGTTGCTCTAATCTAAAATAGTTGTGGTTCAATAAAGGACCAAAATGCAGCACTTAACTGCAAAGTATCTTCATCTAGGGTGGTAAAATTCAACTCCAAAGGAAACAAATATAAATCTTACAGTGATTCTGATTCTGCTGGGAGGGTTGGCTGTAAGCATTCCCATATTAAAGTATACTGATCATGCAGCTGATCTCTCCTAATGCTTTGCATCTCCTAATTGTGGCTGGCTCACACCTAAGCAGGAGTGTTACAAACCACATTAGCATCTTTCCTTCTCTCTCTACCTCCTTTCAAAATCTTGATCATGGTCAGAGTACCTTTCATTCACGCAGAGACTTGCTAAACCTCCCTACTCCCCTTCCCCTTCCATGCAATTTAACTCTCACCTCCACCACAGCATAGTTCCTTAAACTTTGGAAGATTTATGACCTCCTTGCACTTATCCCAAGCAACCCACAGGCGATCAGGATGAGCACACATGGACACAACCACCCTACCATATCTCAAGAGTGTGTGACGCCCTGACAGGGGTGATCACACTGGGCCCAGTAGGGCCAGTGAGCCCTCCTGCCTAAGCAGGGTCTTTCACAACATGGGCATTGCCCTTGGTGATGGACTTCCCATCCCTTGCTCCCTACCATCACCCATGCCAGGTATTTCTCCAGCTCAAGAGTGAAGGTGACACAACACCTCTGCTCTTGCCTTGGCACAGAGGTGGGATGAGCCCCAAGGATACAGCAGTGCCAGGACGTGGAAATATGTCTCTAGACACAAGACAGACATGTCTCTGGACAGACATGGCACTCAAGGACCTGTTGAAGACCTTCTGTGACATGGTGCGATGGTTTTGGCTGGGGCAGAGTTAATTCTCTTCACAGTAGCCAGTATGGGACTGTGTTTTGGATTTGTGCTAAGAACAATGTGGATAACACAGGGATATTTTAGTTCCTCCTGATCAGTGCTTACACAGAGTCAAGAAGTTTTCTCCCCCCCCCCCCCCCCCACCAGCAAGTGGGCTGGGGGTACACAAGAGGCTGGGAGGGAACACAGCCGGGACAGCTGACCCCAACTGACCAAAGGGATATTCCATACCATATGACATCATGCTCAGCGTATAGAACTGGGGGAGGAAGAAGGAAGGGGAGTACATTTGGAATGATGGCGTTTGTCTTTCCAAGGCACCATTATGCATGATGGAGCCCTGCTTTCCTGGACATGGCTGAACACCTGCCTGCTGATGAGAAGTGGTGAATTAATTCCTTGTTTTGCCTTGTTTGCATGCACATCTTTTGCTTTACCTATTAAATTGTCTTCATCTCAATCCACGAGTTTTCTCACTTTTCCAATTCTCTCCACCATCCCACTGGAGGGGAGTGAGTGAGCAGCTCTGTGGTGCTTAGTTGCCATCTGGGGTTAAGCTACAACACATGGACATCACAAAAGCCCACCAGATGAAGCCAGAGATTGCCCAGTGGGTTGAGTTCCCTGACAAGTACATGAGAGGGATTTCAACATTTGTACTGCACCCACAAAGAGTCATAGATTCATAGAATCATAAAATATCTCAAGTTGGAAGGGACCCATAGGGATCACCAGGATCATGCCTGCCCAAAGTCACAATTGAAGAAAGTTAAATAATCATACATGAAGGCATAAAATTGAGAGCAGACCCACCAGTAAGGGCATATGTCAGGAAAAAGAGTCAGCAAAGTGTATCTTTACCTCTCCATGAATAACAAAATATGGAGAGAAGCTGTCAAATTTTTCATATGGCTGTTACTACCGGGACTTTGACCTTCAGGAAAAGGGCCAGTACTTCTGATCATGCATCTAAAAATTGCATTAGGTTGGAGCAGCAGCACATCTATGGCCTTGCAGCTCTCAGAAGCAAACAGCCTGTGCCAGGGAGACATGGGACTCCAGAGGGATTGCTACTCTCAGTATCCATCTACCATTTGTAGATGTTCATCTGGCATTGTTAAATGATGGGCACTGAGAGGAAAGGACAGGTGGTAATAAAACACACCTCTTTTTGACAGTGAGAGAAGGTCCTGCCATGCCATGGCCCACTGAGATGCTATATTGATGGTACTGGGGCAAGGCAAAGCAGGCTCACCGCCATGCTCTGCCCCGTCTCTTTAGCCTCCCCTGGAAGGAGAGCCAGCCAGGTAACCTCATCCCAGGAGCTGTTTTCATTTTGAGCCTGCAGGACAGCAAGTTCCAGCAGGCCTGTGGTCTTCTGCATCCTGTGACATTAAGCAGTCTGTATTATTTCATGTCCTTTTGTAAAATACACCCCTTATTTGTGTTGTAAATAATGCGCATGTTTCTTAGTCTCTCTCAGTGATTCATCTGTCTCCAGGTCCTCGATCCCAGTTACCACCATCCGAGTGACTTTGCCAATATGTTTTTGAGGACTGCATATTGATTTTTATGTGAAGGAACTATCAGCATTAGTCAGCATCCCAGTATTTACAAAACATACTCTTTTGTTTGCTTTCTTGACTGCAACTACAGAGTGAAAATAGGTTTGTATTGAACTGTCTGTCCTGACACAGAGGTTTCACTCTCGCCCAGGGACAGGTTATCAGAGAATCCTGTCCACCTCAGGACTTGCTTGATTTCTCCCCTCTCCTGTGTTAGTTTGCATTTTATCACTGTTTAATTTCTTCTGCTATGGTGATGCTAATTCCCTTGGCTGGTTTAGGTGTCTCTGAAGTTCCTCCTTGATTTTTACTACCTAAATTAGTTCTGTGTCTTCAGCAGATTCATCTGCCGCTATTTCCAAGCCACGTATCAGTACATTAACCAGCACGGTACGCCTGGGACTAAGCACTGAACTGACCTTCTGCTGTAATTGACCATTTAATCCTCTTCTTTGCTTTCTCCTCGGACAGCTCTAGACCCATGACAACAGTTTCCCACACATCCTGTGACCCTTCAGGATGCTCTTTAGACTGACCTTGTTAAAGACCTCTGGTACCCGAATGCACCATGTCTACCAAGCCTCCTTCACCCACCATTTTCCTGACACGGTCATTGAGTTGCCATCCCTCCATGAGACCTTTCTTCTCCCCCAGCTGCTGGGTCTGTGCTCTCCTGTCACGAGCTATCTCCCTGAAACTTCATTACCCTGCTTTTAAATATCATTTCAAACTAATTTCCCCAAGACACATGCAAGGAGGGATGACCTGTAATCCCCCCAACCACACATTAAGGTTTTTTGAATATAAATTTGTATGGGTTTGTGGTTTATGGCTGGGTTTCTCTCTGACAGCCTGCAGACAGGTATACAGGGCAGATATGCCTGCTCCATCCACATTTAGCCCCAAAACTAAGACTTCAAGGTCAGTCAAGCAGAAAGACCCAAGTGTGAGCCAGCTCATCTCTGGAAACCATGCCAAAATATGCGCATGGGGCGATGCTTCAGCTAATAATGCGTCAGGTGAGATCAAAAAGAGACTGCAAGCACCATTTTGAGAGGTTGTCTTCCTTCCCAGCCTCTTTCCTGCACCGTGAAGCCCAAGGGAGGTCAGAGGAGTCACAGTTTCATACCCCCTCCACCTCCGGCACACACCCCACTCCCACGTTTATTTGTGTTTATGACATACATGTTCTCCAGTTACTCTCCTCAGTTTCCACAGAGAGGCTGCCAGCATCAGAAGAAACTCAGTTTATATATGGTTCACGTGTTCCACCTTCCATACAGATACAGGATGAGGGACTTTATTGTGAGCTGGTGTAGTGAACTAATTCCTGTGTCTGGGGCTTGGTTTCAAAACCACTGTCAGCCACTTTGTGTTATGTTAGAGAGTCCTTGAAAGCATCCCTGTAAGTGTGTCCACAGCACGGGCTGTTCAGCACTGGGCAGGGAGCAGCTGGAAACCTCTAAAACCCAGCTGCTCTCCAAAATGTCACGTTTCAGTAGATCTTACAGAGGCTTTCCACCTGATACCAGGCACTTCTCCTCACCTCTCTTCTGTCCTCCTGTGACCGTGGTCAGAGTTTCTCCTCTCTCCAGATGGACCAGACAGACTTTTTAGCAGGGCCTGTTGCTGCAGGTTTTAAGCTAAAAGGGGGTAAATTCAGATTAGATATAAGGAATAAATTTCTTACAGAGAGGGTGATGAAACACTGTCACAGGTTGCCCAGAGATGTGATAGATGGCCCGTCCCTGGAAACATTCAAGCCCAGGGGTCTGAGCAACCTGATCCAGTTGAAGATGTCCCTGTCCATGGCAGAAGGTTGGACTAGAAACCTTTAAATGTCCTTTCCAACCCAAACCAGAATGTGATTCTATGACCCTGTGACCAAAACAACCCACACCTAACCAAGGGTCACAAGGGAAGTGGTACATGGCATGGGCAGAAGGGTGAGAATGTCCACAGAGGAGGGGTGAGCGGTGATGAGCATCTCTTGGTTCAGCAAAGTTCCTTCTCTCCCACTCTTGCATTTCCCAGTGGAAGTATTTGTCCTGGAGCAACAGGCGTGGCTGCAGTGATGTTACCGCATAGCAAGGACATTACATTGTACACAGGCTGAGGGGAATAGGAAGGAGGGTGGAGAGTGCAGGGCTAGAGAAAACTGTGGGAAGGGATCCTGCTGGAAAATGAGTTCAGAGCTCATCTGATGAGTTCAGGGTCACGCAGCCACCTTACCAAGTCCACTGCATGGGCAGCCAGTGCTTAGGAGAGCCCCAGGACTACGGACTATTGCAATTTTTAATATAAATAAATATTTTTTTAAAA
>NW_010266964.1:539-859 GCF_000690775.1 Eurypyga helias | reverse complement strand
CCTGCAGTTTCCTGGATCCTCCTTTAATCAGTTTTTAATGATGGGGGTTATGTTTCTCCTTTTCCAGTCAGTGGGAACTTCACCTGACCGCCATGACTTCTTGGATATGATGGATAGAGGTTTCGCAACCCCATCAGCCCGTTCTTTCCGGACCCATGGATGTATATCATCAGGACCCATGGACTTACACATCTTCAGGTTCCTTAGGTGTTCCCGAACCTGATCCTCACTGACCATGGATGGCTCCCCATTCTCTCAGTCCCTGACCTTGCCTTCCATGACTCTGGGGTATGGCTTGCACCCTTTCCCACCAAGACTGA
>NW_010266964.1:0-268 GCF_000690775.1 Eurypyga helias | reverse complement strand
TAGTCTTTCTGTTTGCACCTCAGTTTGCCCAGGAGCTGTTCATTCATCCACACAGGCCTCCGGGTGCTTTTGCCCGACTTCCTCTTGATTGGATGCACAGCTCCTGAGCTTGGAGGACGAGATAGTTTGAATTGTGTCCTTAAGTCAATGTCTCAATGTGAAGAGCAGTATTTTTCAAATCAAATTTTAGAAGTATGTCTGTAAAGTACGGAACTTGCCACGGTGGAAGTTGCTGTAGTATTATAACTGACTGTCGTGGTTTAACTCC
>NW_010266963.1:24325-24874 GCF_000690775.1 Eurypyga helias | reverse complement strand
CGCGCCGCGTCCCCGCGCGGAGACAGAGCCCCTGCCCCGCGCCGCGTTTGTCCTCCCCTGCAGAAGCCCACTTCATGCTTGTCACCGAAATTGAGGATCCTTTTTGTGCCGGGAGGGGGGCGAACATGGGCACTTCAATCACTAGGACATAATATGGCTCTGCTAGAAGTCTGGCAACAAACAAAGAACAACAACTATTGGTTTGCATCAACTTTTGTCAGGCATTCAGCAGGCTTCCAGAAAGGCCTGAAGTGGCTTAGTGGCAACAATGTGCATTTCATAGCTACAGCATGAAAATCCATCTCCATGGAAACTGGTAGTAAATGCTAACATGACATGCTGAGTATAAATATTGTTAGGGTTATAACTCTTGTATAAATGGCCCAGATAAATGTCCCCCTGTTTAGGAATTACAACAAAACGTGTTATTTCATACCGCAGCCCTCACCAGCGCGCTACCAGAGAGTCTGCCACGGGCCCGGGCGCTTCACATGAAAAGACCCCGGCGCTTGCCTCCGCTGGGACGCCGCGATCCTGCCCTACCAGGGG
>NW_010266963.1:23545-24288 GCF_000690775.1 Eurypyga helias | reverse complement strand
TCTGTATTTTCTCATCCCCCTGCGCAGGGAGCATATCCACCAACTTTGTCTTTTGCTTCTCTGCGAAATAAACCGCCCGTGGTAGCTACAGCTGTAGACCGGTGGAACGTCTGGCTCCGTGGGCAGTACTACCTTAGCCGTTTTTGTTAATTAGGAAAGAATTTAGAATAGTCTTTAGGCTACCTAAAAAAAGCCTTATTTGGCAATGTAAATATTTACGTTAATTGCAAACAAATGTACCCTCCAAGTCCCATCTTTAGTTTCTGTAAAATAAAGGATAATGCAGCTCAAAAAGCGAGATCGTAGACGATTGCTGTGTAAAAACACAAATACTTTTCTGGCTGAAAATAGAAACATCACCGCTTCAGAACTTTCCGTATTATCAAAGGTGTCCAATTGTATAGGGGGGGAAATGGGGTGAGCGGGCTGCCGAGCAATAAAAAGCTATCACCATGTTAGCCTTTGTTGCATCCCAGCACCTAGTGTGACATGACATGGTCACCTGCTGTGTGTGCCCCTGAGGACTGACAGCAGCGGCGGCTCATGGAAAGGGGAGGGGAGACATGGGGAATCAAAATTTGTTTTCCTTAAAATTTTATTAGCCCCCAAGAGCAAACGTGAAGCTGCGCTGAGGCTGGTCGTGTGCTCTCCCCGTCTGCTGCCTTCTAGGCTGGGGGAAACGCTCTTCTACGACGCTGAAGTCTCAAACCAGCTACTGGGACGGGCAAGCGGTCTGCGCCATG
>NW_010266963.1:21580-23511 GCF_000690775.1 Eurypyga helias | reverse complement strand
AGGAGTGGAGCCGCGAGCAAGTGGTGCGAGTCCCCTCCAGCGTGGTGCAGCCGTGTCCCTGTGCCGTACCGCGGCGGGACGTAGGACGCCTGTGTGCTGAGCGGCCGCGCTGTGGGGTGGCGAGGTGGGATGCTAGCAGTCCAGGGGAGGAACAGTCTCAGTAAAGTCAGATGCGTTTTGTTGTCCCGAGTCCTGTTTACGGATCTCTGGGGGGAAAAAAAAAAAAGGGGGGGAGAATAAGGATTACTTAAATATCTTAGTTACTGAAATTTGCTTTAAATAGATTTTTCTGTACATAGTAATGTAATTTAAAGGTCAGATTTCTCCAGAACTCCCAGGACTATAATCAAGTGCTGTGTGTGTATCTTTGGAAAACTGGTGTCTCGTCTTTCTAATGAAAGCAAGCTTCTGATGGGTCAGATATCAGACCTTAAACCTTTCACTGGGTCAGGAATGACGGCTGCCCATCCCTGGGTGAGGGCATTTCGCATTAGGGGGAAGGGTGAAAATGGGGTTTTCTTTTTTTTTTTTTTTTAAATGAAAATGTTGGCTATTTGAAGCTACCCCTATGCTTGGAATGTTAGAATAAACCCGGAGGGGAGAGGGGGGCCCGGGGCAGATGGATTAGTGGCCCAAGCACAGTTTGAAGTAGTCAGAGGTGCCTGATAAGTGTAATTTATCACAAAAATGTCCTCGGTACCTCAGTGGGACCAGCACCTAAGCTGTGTGTGTGTTTCAGACTCCTGTTATGCAAGCGATACAACCATTTTTTTTTTTTTTTGCATGAGTACATCCTGATCTTTTGATTTAAGCAAAGCACTTACTTTGCTAAAATTTAAGATTTTGAGGGTCACAGGTACATTTGATTGGAAGGTTTTTAAGGGGAAAAAAACCCAGAGCAGTACAATGGCACCAGGGAGGCTGACTCTCGCAAGCCCAAGTCAAACAGAATCTCTTTGATTTTAACGAGACCTTTGCCAAACTGCAGGATTGTTGCACATTTGGAACCTTACACTTCCACCCCTTTTCTTTAAGTTTTCTTTTTGACAAACTGAAGCCTTCGGAATGAGTGTTTATCGGAGTAGATAGGGGGTTTGCGGTAGTTATATTCCAGTTCTTTGCTTAAATGAATTTATTTATTGTACCTCTTATAACAGTGCTTCCTGCTATAAAACATTAATAATTATAAATATTACATTTCTTTCCCATTTGTATATTTTCATTTTTTTGGTGACTGTGCTTTTCTGGTTTGCTTTTATCTCCTTACTCAGTGTTATGTAAAGATTTGCCCTAGTTGATACTAAAAAAAAAAAAAAAGATACGCTGTGTTTCAGGTTGCATATTTCATATGTAAGAAATACATTTCTAGAAAGCTCCGTATTCCTGTCCTAGCTCTGAAAATAAAGGCTGTGAAAGGGGTTGTTTATTCAAGGGATAGCACAGCAAACAGTCACAGTTGCAATTTTGTAACCTTTTGTTAATGTATTCTAAGTTTTGCTTAGGATGGGAAAGAGAAATATTTAGGTTTTCGTTAGACTCTTCCAGAGAGGTCGGGCGTTGTTTTATCATCGTCACTGGATGCTATTGAAAAAGACGTAGTGTGGATTTCTGGTACATCTCGATACCATCCTTCATCTTTGAGTCCTTTCTTGTCAGTGACTGGGTTTATTTTTCACGGACAATCAGCACGCAGCAGCATGTACCTTCAGGAAGGAAGGATTTAGGTTTTCGTTAGACTCTTCCAGAGAGGTCGGGCGTTGTTTTATCATCGTCACTGGATGCTATTGAAAAAGACGTAGTGTGGATTTCTGGTACATCTCGATACCATCCTTCATCTTTGAGTCCTTTCTTGTCAGTGACTGGGTTTATTTTTCACGGACAATCAGCACGCAGCAGCATGTACCTTCAGGAAGGAAGGAGAATGCTGTGAA
>NW_010266963.1:20811-21570 GCF_000690775.1 Eurypyga helias | reverse complement strand
TGTTTCCCTCTCCAGATTTTTGGGAGTTCTTTCACATGAGCGTAATGCTGAGGCTGACGTTTCCCAGGTCAGTTGCGTTTTGTTTTTGAAATAAGACAAAAAGCTTCCTACTAGTAAATGTCTCTTATTTTTTCTGGATGGTATTTTTCTTCCAGAGGGAGCGAGCGTGTCTGTCGTGAGCGCAGGCAGTGGAATGCAGGCAGGATCCGTGCTACAGGAGGTGACTTGAGCTCCCAGACTGCTGCACGCAGAATGGGTAATAGCTATTTGCTAACAGGAAGATTTGACTTGTTTTCAGTTGGTTGATGGTTTTTTTTTTTTTTGAAACCAAGGAGCACCAGACGTGTCGTTACGCTCGTCAGGGCAATCGTTCATCATCCGAACTCGGCAAAATTGTGTAGAGAGCGGTGTCCCCCTCCGTGCCTTTTGCCTCTCGCGTCAGGCTGGCACTACTCGTGTGTCACTGGGCAAGAGCATACAAACCGATTGAAGCTTAGAGATGAGGAGTAGCCTGAGCACATGCCCAGGACATGGAGTAATGACTAGGGTTAGGTCACCCACTAAAACTGCTTTTAGGAGTTGGTGAAATGCTGGGGCATTTTTGCTGAAGGTCCAACCAGCCCTGCGCTCTCGGACGCATCGGCCCGATGCAAAATTCCCAGTGCGATTAGGCTTTCGCAGCACCTCGAAACCATTCCAAAAGCGGGAGCATTAAGGAAATGTGGCTGGTTTTTTTGCAGAGGAAGTCACGCGAGCGAG
>NW_010266963.1:10896-20769 GCF_000690775.1 Eurypyga helias | reverse complement strand
CCATCTCTGCTGCACGTCGGGAGGCGGGTATCGGCACCGGCGTTGGGACGATGGGAGCCTGGGGCTGGTTGGGAGTTAGGCTGGGTGAATACCCTCGGGGATCTGGAATGGAATGTGGTTTGAGAATTTGGGGAGACATTTTGGTTTTCTGCTCCAATCGTGGTAACCTTACTGGACAAAATAATTGCAATGGTAATACGTAATTTGCACTAATCCCTGGTAGAAAATGATAGGGAGGATCTTTCTGCAGTGTAGGCAAAATGCAATTAGATTAATATGAGGATAATTTATAATGCTCAACTACCACCCTGAGAGAAAATAACCAATAAATATGAGATACACTGCAAAAAGTGTCTTCACTGAAATATGTATCAAATAGGAACATTTTGTATTCTGTTTCGAAATCACGTCTGTTTTGTTTGGCCTAAACTTTTGAATGAGCTCAAAGCCATACGTCACACCTTTTCAACCGTCAATAATAATATCGTGGTAAAAGAGCAGGACTATAGTGCCTCTTCTTAGACGGAGTCACATTATTAGTGCACTTGAGTTGTAAATGTACACCCTCTGGTTTGCCTGCCTTGCAGACCAGCTTGTAAAGCGTGGTACGTCGTGAAGCGCGTGCCGTTCTGGTGGGCCTGGAAGGTGCACGTTTAGTAACAAGTAGGGGCTGCTTAATTTAGGCAGTTGGGAAGAAAGATTCAGGAGAAAGAAGAGTACGCTTTTCAGAATGCAGCTGTGATTTTCATTCTGCATTCCAGACAAAATTCAAATTTATACTAAATCTGCTACTTCTTGTGGTAGCAGGGACCGATTTAATTTTATTTAGTATCTCCTTCTCCTGGAATGAAGAGCAGATATAGCCGATGACTAGGCGAGAGCTTGAGCTCCCTACGCGTTTGGTGTGGAAGTCGGTGGGGAGGTTTCCGGGCCCTCCCCGGCTGCAGGGAGACAAGCGCGGAAAGCCCCCGCGCTGGGCACGAGGGCTGGCTGCCGTTGGGCGCCCCACAGGCGCGTACCCCTCCCGCCCTGGCACGCGTGCACCGAGAAGCCTGCGGACGGCTGATGTGCTCGGTGGGGTAATCTGAGGGGAAAGAGGGGGATTAGTAGAGTTGTTCGTTTTTCTGGCCGATGCTAGGCTAAGAGCCGGCGAGGATGTTTTCTGTCTGCGAGGTTTGCACAGCGCTCCCTGCGCTGTTCAGTTCTTGTGGCAGTTTTGGAAGAATGCGGTGTGTAAATATAACTGTAATATTTTGTGATAATATTAGAAAGGGATTTTCTACTGCTCAGCCTGGCTTGGAGCACGTCATGAGTGGCATGAAGTGCAGATTCACAGAAAGTGCCTGAATTTTAAACCCCAGCGAGATGGGAAAAGACCGTTGCAGTATCCCCTACAAAGGGTGTACTAGGTCAAGCCATATACTTGCAGAAAAAACAAGGATAAATGCCTCTCTTTGCCTACATTTTTTTGCCCACATGATATGTCATGTTATTGCTCAAGTGAGGTAAGAAAGCAAGTAAATAAATACAACTGTGAAGTGCATTGTACAGTAATCTCCAGTAAAGGTAAACAAACCGGGTATTGCTCTTGGATGGTTTAGTGCGGTGGAAAGGTTTTTTTGGCATGATTTGGGGATGATTGCATTACTCACGAGGCACAGATTGACTCATAATGAAATGACAGTTTCTTGTTCGTTACAAAGTATAGAAACTCCACATTTGTTCTGAAACAAAAAATAAGGTTAGTTGTAAGTAACAGCGTGACGTGAGCCTCTGGCAGCCAAATATTGAAATTAGAGAAGTTACTTTGGATTTAGATGTGTGCAATTAAGAACAGAAATTTCCTTAAGTGAATTGGAATAAATGTATCAGGTGGGCAGGGAACGATTATCGAATATGCACCTGGCTGAGTGTGTAAGAGAGGTATGCTACAGCTAAAGCTGCGAGTCTAAGCGGAGCTGGGTTTGATAAAGAAGTGTTAGAAATTTTTTTAAAAGCAGAGGGGTTTTCTGAGTTACGATATTTCTTACAGTGTAACAGGGGGATAAGGTTATTTTGCTGGAGTGGGAGCTGTAACAGTACTGGTAACATTTAGGGAAAAAAGCACCACTTTTCTCCATTAGTAACCAAGTAAAGAAAATAGGTGAACACCTTCGTATCTAATTTAAAATAAATGTTGAAAGTGAAGCTGGGCTTCTGGGTTTGAGAATGGAGACCATAAGAGAGAAAAAGATGACAGTACTTGGAAGGTAAAATGAGCTGACTCCTGGTTTTAAACGTAATGCTCTTTGGTGTTTGTAACTGCATGCTGTTAAATCTTGATCTAAATCTTGCATGCCTTGCTCAGGCAAATTATTCACTGTTTCTCTTTAAATTCGACAAAATCGAGGCAGATCTTTGACTTTTTTTCTTTTTTTAAATTCACCTCACATTTACTTTAAGTTCCTGGACTTGCTCTGGCTAGACTGATACTCCTCAGACGAAATACTGTCTTTCTCTTGGTTTACTTTTTGGTATGCCTGCAACCGCTTTGAACACATCTTGACAAACTTGTCCAATCGCCCTGGCTGACGCAGTTGCCGAGATCAGAGCCAGCCCCTGGCATCAGCTGCTGCTATGAAAAGGAAGGGCGCGTTACTGCTGAGAGGGATGTGAGGAGTGAACGGGAACTTCTGCTCCCCGGACCTGAACAGGCTGTTCTCCAAACAGCCGTTTTTGCAAACAGGCTCTGGTGGTTCCCAAACAAATGACCGACAGCAGACACTTTCTCCTTTTACCTGGCCAACACCTCCACAGAGTATGTGTTGGTGGAGGCTAAACGTACCTTAGGAGTCAAAAGCACCATGTGCGGCACATAATGCAATTTTAACGCAGATTATGTAGAAGCAAAACCCTTAAAATGAAGTATCCTGCATGCGACATTAAGTATCCGCTGTCTGGGGAAGGGAAAACATTCCAATCAGTATCACCAGAGGAACCCAGGATCTGTTACACCAACTTTTCTGGCCGGTGGTGGGAACCAGCAGCCCGGCTAAAGCCACCTGCGTGCTTCTCGTCGCCGCGCTCACACGGAACCAGCGTGGGTTACTCGCCTTTCAAAAACTATTTGCCCGTGGGCAAGCGTACAAGCAGACATTTGCGAGATTGTATTGCAGGGAAGGCATCGTTAATGTGATTAATTCCAGTTTGTTATTTTGTTGGTTTTGAGATTTTGCCGTGATCTTCTTTATAAATACAGGGGAACTGCTGCAGCACGGATTGATCCAATGTCCGTAGTACCAACGTGAACAAGGAATAACGTGTTTCTTGGGAACTTCCTAAGGGTTTGTACTCTCATGCTGCTGTAACAAGCCAGTTTACAGAGAACTCTTCTTGTGGAGGTGATTTGCTTTGCTTTCAAAACTTTTTTTTTTTTTTTAATATGCATAAAATCTTCCTTTGCAAATGTGGATATGAACCTGTGAACATGCAATTCCTATTGACTTCAGTGAGAGCCATCCTTGCTCATCCAAGGGTGCACTTTGGCTCTTGATTTGACTGCAGTCAGTGATAATGTACAAGCCTGCACGTGTATGCTCCCAGTAAGGGCTAATGGAATTGATGTGCACATGCTGAGGACCAAATCCTCCTGGTAGCTCTTAGGAAGTTTACTCTTGTGTGTTTGTTCCTTTGTGTAACCCGAATCACCATTCCCTGATAACAAAACCAACAGAAAAACAACCCCCAAAGAAGAACAGTCTACATCAATAATAGGTGTTTTGCAGTTGTTACTTTTCTTGTAGGTTATTAATATGATAGGAAGCAGGCCAATGTGAATTTGCAGGAGAAATTCTTAATATTGCTGTAAAGCATTTCTAATGACAGGCAGTGGTTACCCGTTGTTCTCAGCCTGACAGAAACGTTGCTGCTTCTTGCAGGAGTTTCTCCTCACAGATCAAGCGCTGGTGCGCTCCTCGTGCGTTAGTGAGAAGGCACGTTTGATACGGAACGAGGATGTGGAGGGTAGGAGTGGGGATAGCGTTTGCTCTCCGGAGCTGGGGCTGGGCACCGCTGAGTGCTGCCGCTGGAGCTGGGGTCACTGGGAGCTCCGCGGGACTGGACCCTTGGGCTGTAGCATGATACCTGCCAAAACTCGTTAGTGAAACAGGTTACAGTTCTCATTAACATCCACTCGACAGAACAGTTGTTTTCAACCTGTTGGTTCCTATCCTTTGACATAATCAGCTTGCCTACAGCCAGCATTTTTCTGTCACCTGGTAGAGCTGTTCCTGCAGCTTCCCAGTGGAAGCAGCTTCTCCGGTTTCTCATTTTCTCTTACGTCACAACTTTAATCCAGTTTGGGGGGGGAGGGTGCGGGTGTGCTCGCTGAAGTTTCTTTTGATAAGGCATGTGAAATGAGGCAAGCATTTAATTCTGTATGGTACAAAGAGGTTTAGTAGCAAATCACAATACAACTCTGCAGGAAATAATGAAATTAGGACAAAAAATGCAAACCCGAATGCTGAAAGGGGGCAGAAGGGGCGAGCTACCTTCAGTGAGGGGGGGCTCTGATACGGTAGGGCCCAGCTGCACGTGACCATCGGGTAGCCCCAGCACTGTTCATATTCAGGGTCTTCCGACATTTCTCCGTGGGTGATGACCGGTGCTCGGCCATCCCTGGGCTGTTTGCTGCAGCGGGGCTGTGCCCTCGGTCTGGGATCGCTCTTGGAGGGGGGCAGGACAGCCTGCCCAGCTCGTGAGCCTCAGCAGCAGCTTTCTGGGTGCTCAGGAGCCAGGGGAGAGGTACGAGGTGCTGTGGGCAGGGGCTGAGCGGGGGAAGCCAGGCATGACCCAGCTCAGGGTCCCACTGTGGCAGCACCCACTGGGTGCACAGCCCCATCTCCACCTCAGTTACTTCTCCCAGCAGCCCGGTTGCCTGGTCCGTCCGTGCTGCCAGCCGAATGATGCGCTCAGGATGTCAGAGCTGTGCTGGTGTTGCTCGTGGGCTCACACGGGTCAGAAGCCACGGGCTGGCTCTTCGTGGCTGCAGCGGGTGAGCTGGGGTTCCCTGTGTGTGTGGGATGGGGTCACGCGGGCCACGTGTTCAGCGAGGTCTGCCGGGAGGAGTGCCTTTCTGACTCTCAGGAGAGAAAGAGCTGATCCTCCTCCCTCCTGCTATTAATAATCGTGGTGTGCAGCCCGAGTGTCTGCTCCATGGAGGTTTGTGTGTACATGCAGGCTTGAGTCAGTACTTACCTGTTACAATTTCAGGGAGCAATCTCCAGGTTACCGGTGCGCGCAGCGGGCGGCGAGTGCTCGCAGAGGTTGGCAGCACATTCCTCCTGCAGCACTCACCAGCGCCGGAACGCTCCCTGTGCGGAGAGGTTGACGCTGCCGGTTCATGGGCCCTGGTGAGGGCCTGAGCCGGCAGATCCCCGCTCCCAGGGCTCCCATGAGTAATGCCATTGGAGCCAGTTGCCCCGGTGTGCAGTGGCTTGCGGTGTCATGCAAGGTCAGTTTACTTACCTGGCAGCAAGTGTCTAGGGGGACCTCGGTGGAGCTGCTCAATGAAGTGTTTGGGGATGGGGCTCTTCATCGGCGAAACCCGCCCTAGGTAGGAGTCGCAGTTGGACGCTGGGAGTTGTCCTCAGCTGGATCTTGGCAGTGGCTTCACCTCCTGTAAAGGCAAGTTTCACATGTGGAGCGTAACCCCGTGGGTCATCTCCCACCTTCGCTAGAGCTGATGAGGAGGGTTGGGGGGGAGCCCTAGATGGACATCAGTACCAGCAGCGGGGCTTCAGAAATCCCGTTCCTCAAGAAGCATTCTGAGAAGGCCAAGGACGTGCTTCTCGTGAGGCTGGTTTTTTTTAAAAGCCACTTGGCTTAGGGCTGCGCCGGGGAAATGCCCAAGTGTATCTCCAGTGCTTCCCAGGCACCTTCTGATCAGTAATGATGGGGGTGCCAAGGGAAGAGAGAATGGAGCGGTGGGCAAGCCCTACCTCTCTGCAGAGGTCAACGCAAAGCCAGTCTGCCCTGTGCCCAGTGACCGAGTTTTGCATGTTGTGGGCAAAATCTTCAGAGCAAACGGTTTTTCGGAAGCGATTCTCTTGGTTTTCTTACGCCTCAGTCTGGGTTTTTTACAGGCAAGAGGCTCACATCTCTACCGTAACAGTGACAGAGGTGGAGAAGGAGGGCTCGGGGAGGTTCAGGGGGGCCAAAGCGTACGGAGGAGCCCCCCAAGCTGTCCCACCAGTACTATTTCATTCCTACTGGGACAGGGAGAAGTGCAGTGGCTATGGGAGCGCTGAGCCCCATGGAGGGGGCAGGCCCGGCGGTGGTGGGCAGCACTGAGCCCGGTGCCATCTCACACTACTGGGTTCGGTGGGGGCACTGGAGGGTCCCTGCGGGCGCAGCTCGGCTGCTGCCTCCCGTGTGCCCAGCCCAGTAACAGCATTGTAGCCATGTGCTGCTTGTGCTTACTGCAGCATTTGCACGAGGGCTGGTCCTCCCAGCAGCTAATACAGCATCCCGCGTGTGCCTTTTGGCTCACGTGTGTGCCAGAGGAAAGCAACGCTCTGGTATTCCCAGGTGGGACACGGTGATTCGAGTACTTGTAGTACAAACAGGTTATTGTTAAGAAAAATTTATGAAGGCTGCATAAGTATGAATGGAGTTAAACTATTTGAGGGAATAAATGGCATGGGAAACGTTGCAGCAATGCTATCTCTGTTTGGTATCGTTGGTTTGAACCTGCTGGGCTCGGTGGTTGGAGTTGCAGCAAACAAGTGATTCGGCTGATGGGAGTAGAACGCGTTACAACCGGCAGCTACTTTGCTAATGAAGGAGCAGGCGGGATCCCACTGCCAGGGGTGTCCCCCACTGCAGACCCTGCACCCTGGTTGCTCCTGGCCCTGTTGAGAGCTGCCGTGGAAGAACGTTGCATGGAGGAGGCAGTTTGTATTTCAGCAGCAGCTTTGCATCGTGTCCTGCACTGGCGGCTGCAGGGTCCCAGTGCAGCCTTTGTGGGGTCCCTGAGCTCATGGGTGGGTGTCCGAGCCAGAGGCAGCAGGCAGTGCTCTGGGTGTGTGTAGCTCCTGCTGGCTTGGTCCTTGGAGTCATGCTGCCTCGGCCTTGCTACCCATGCCTGGGCCAGTTCCCCAGCATGGTTTTGTGGGTGTGGAATAAATTAGCCCGATGGCGCCTGCATTAATTTTATGTGGGAGAATCCCCAGAGATTCCAGGGCAATTACAGGGAGAGCAGCCTTGCCCAGCACCGCGTCGTCCCCATCCAGCCATGGATCCCCAGGGAGGAGACGGGAGGGCTCGGCGAAGCAGCGCCGGCGCTCCGGTGGTGCTCGCTCCACGCAGCTGCCCGCCCGCAGCATCCCTCATGGCAGAGGCCAGAGCAGGGTGGTCCATGGTCCCGTGAGCGACCGTGCTCCGCTGCTGGTCAGGACGATGGGGCTGGGTGACAGTGGGGTTCGCTGTGCTGATCCGGGTCTTACAGAAAGGTTGGAGGAGAAGCCCAAGGCAAGCGAGCTGTCCTCGTTTCATACGTGTCCTGTGAATATTGGTTGTCTGGCATAATTGAAGCCTGTTCCATTTGTGGCTTTTTTCTTACTTGAAGACTCAGCTCATATTTTGGCAGGGCTTCGTCTGAGCGCGTAGCGGATACATTCAATGACAAGAGCTCTAACATTCAATTTGTTGGATGCCACAATTAAACCTCAGCTTTTTCACCCAGCCATCTGAGCGCCAATTGCGAGTTGTCACTCAAGCAGGAATACACACAAACAAGGGCAGCGCATAGCCCCGGATCCTAACAATGTGATTTTCATCGCCTTACCAGTCTTTGGGGAGTCTTCAGCTTCCATCTGGAAGTACCTTCAACCCTTTCCAGCTACGGATCTTGAAATAGCTAGAACAGAGAGAAAACCAAAATTACATGGAGTTTATTGCCATTTCAGAAGGAAAAAAGTGTTTGAAAAAGTTTATTCAGGAAGCCAGGGGAAGTTAAGTGGGAGACATTTGCCATTTCATCAGTCTGTTGGTGATAGCCATTCATGTCATAAATGGCTTGTGTCATTTGATGCCAAAAATAACACAATTTTCCTCCCCAAAGGCCTATAGGGTTTTTTTGCAATAAATGTTTATTTGTTAATAATATACTTTAAACAGCCCAGTCTTGACCTCAAGTCTCCAAAAGAATCCATCTTCTCTCTGAAAAATCCTACGAAGTTTGTGTAATTTTTTCTGGGAAGGTGTAATTGACGGCGCAGTGAAGGGCAGTGTGTTTGCTTTAACTACTGCAGCTGCGTGGATTAACTGTTTATAAGGGCCTACTGTGCTTTCAATGGCTACTTTCTTAGAGTTCAAGCTTTAGTTGACAGCACTTCCTAATGGTTTCTTGGATTTGCTTAAGTTCGATCAGTAAAAATAAATGTCTGCGCTTCGCTCACCCATTGTTCTTTCCTCCTCGCTGCTGGGGAAGCTTTTCAATGGACTTGTCGGAGTGTGGTTTTATCGATTAGCCGGCTCCCTGCCCCATTTCAGATGGAGACCAGGACAACTCCCTGGAGGAGCTGAGCTGGGAGCCCATCTCGGCCCACCCCTCCTGTTGATTTCAGAAAACACGTGGGAGAAATTTGGGTGCGTAGCAAATGACCCAGATACAAATATTGTTGACAGGATTTCTCAGTTTAGTAGCTGGAGAGCGGAACATGGAACTGGCAGGTACCACATACGCACGATTAAATATATGAAAACCTGATAAAGGATTTTGTAACTATGCATCATATAGAAAGTGGTGTTTTGAGAGAAAACGGTAAGTCAGGTAATTAATTTATGATATGTTTTGAAATCGCCTTCCCAAAAGCTGGAGGTAGATTTCCACAGGCAAAGCGTTTGTGGAATGCCAGTGACATGTGATCAGCAGCCCGGTAACGTAACAATTGTCTTTTCACTAAACCACCAGCTACCACTGATTTAACCAACGTTAAATCACATTTTTCAGCTGCTTTTGTTCTGCCATCAACCTCTCTGATCCTCCGCTCTTATGATTTTTCATGCGTACTTTTACTAAAAAAGCAAAGTATTAAGACATTTGTCAGCTTTTTTTGGTTAGTCCTTAACCGAAAGCGTGTTTTTCTTGAAGAACTCTACAGGACTTATTTTCTTTAAGATCATCTGAGTTAGAGGAGGGAATTACACATTTAATTTCTCAAAGCATTTCAGCTTAAAGTGCTAGTTTGTTCTTAGTCAGGCAGGCACTTGGATAAAATAAGGAACAGTATGTGTAAAATGAATGGAATTCGTTTTTTCTTTAAACATTTCACGTTTGTGGAGCTAAATTATTTGGATAATGTTCACACTCAGGTGCTTTGTGCGAAACATTTTAGTGGGACCGAGTGGCACTGGTTGTTTACTGAAAGTATGTTTGGAGTTTATTAATTGTGACAATTATATGATGCTTTAAAATATATGTATTTTGAGAAGCACAGCTTCTAATGTGGGCTGTGATCCTGCACGTTAGTGAGGTGGTTAATCTACCCGGCCTCTTCAGTAGCTATTTACAAGGTAAAGCACAACCAGGTGGGGAACTGGGGACCTTAGGGTAACGAAACCGCATGGTGAATGCTCGTTTGCTCCCCAGAGGCATTTTCTGGGGCAACGTGGGCCACGGTAACAGCAGCAACGCTCCTCTCTTGTGCTGGCAAAAGCTCAGCTAATCTTCATGTCCATTTTAGTTTTTGCAGGACCAACTTCTTGACCTTCAGTTGGGCCTTTGCTCGTTCGATCCTGTTAAAGCAAGGTCACATCCAAGCTCTCTTTCCCAAAGTGAAAATATTTGGAAAATACCTTTAAAACTTTGCATGGCTTCCGGCTATTCTGCTG
>NW_010266963.1:5538-10856 GCF_000690775.1 Eurypyga helias | reverse complement strand
CCTGCTGCCGCTCAGCGGTGGCTGGTCCCCCCGGCTCCCGGCTGCGGAGAGCTGCCCGGGCACGCAGAGACTGCCCAGCAGTGACGGCAGTGAGGGCTGTGCCGGGCTCGAGCACGTGCAACGCAGCAGCGGGTGGCACAACGGCCTCTTGGGCTCAAAGGGATGGCTGGGGAGCCTTGGAGGGTTGGGGCACCGTGGATGAGGATGCGGGTGCTGCGTTTGCCTGGGGGCCGTGGCCGGGGCAGGTGCATGCGTGTGGGCTGCTCACGCCGCTGCTGCCGTGCAGGGTGTCCAGGGACAGCAGCGTCGGAGCCGCCTCCTCTGCACAGGGGTTCAGGGGCTTCTGATGGGGCAGAGTATCCTGCCCTCCTCCTCTCTCCCCAGAAGAGAGTACTGTGCAGACCTCGCGTGTGTCCTCTCAAGCCTTTCTTCCTCTTGGGCATGGGAGAGCTTCCGTGCTGCCGGGGCCCCTCCGGTCACCCTGGCCATGACACAGGATGGATCTTGACCTGCTCCCGGCCAAGCCCATGGCATAGCGCAGGTCCCAGGCGCTGCGGCGGGCACGCAGGGGATGCAGACGCTGACGGTCCCCAGCTCGCCTCTCCGGGCTCTGGTAAAGTTTCTCCAGGTTCGTTCCGCGCGGCGTGCGGTGATTCATGCTGTCAGCATCGGCTGCCTGTTTGGACCAACTGAAAAGAAACAACGTGAAATGGGCTGAAACAGTCACGTTACTTGGGATAATATGGATTTGCTCCTGTAAGAGGATATTAAAAGTCTCCCTTTGTTTGTTGCACAGAGACTGAGCTTTGCCACTTTTTAGTCTTTTTGTCAGCTTGCTTTGGTATTAAAGCGACTGACATAACATTTAACTTTATCCTTGTGCATGAGCACTCCTGCTAATGAATTCAGTAACTCTTTTGACCTTCTCTTTAAAAGGTCTCAACTGCTGCTGTTTCTGCGCAGACCCTGCCGTCCTTCAGAGTCCTTCGCCGCTCGTTTCTAATGAGCGTGGCTGTAGCGTCGATGGCTTGCATCTCTGTGCCGTTATATTCTTGTCATAGCTAACATTAACCAAGTGAAATGGGCAAATGAACAAGAGAGAGCGGAGAAAAGCAAAGGAGCAATTAAATGTAACTTTTCATCATGAAAAGGATTTCACTGGTTTATCTTCTAATAAGATTATGTCACCGACACAAGTACCTAGGAGCCCTTGATTGACAGCCTCCTGTACTTTTATCAGGCAGTGTGACACTAAACCTCAGGGCCTTTTGTCCGATAGAGTGAGCTCACGGAAACTTGCCATCCTAATCCCCTTATTCATGTCAAGCACAGAAAAGAAGTCCTGATCGGATGGCACCTTACAACAGTGTCACCTCCACCCCCTCGTCACTGGGTGGACGCGGGACATCTCCTGCTTTGTTCGCCGCCTGTGCTGTGCTCTCTCAGAGCAGAGCTGCTCCTGCAGTATCGCACAGCCCCGTTCCCGGGAGCTGGGACTACTGCACGTGTCCCAGGTGGGATACGTGGAACTGCCCTGCGTGACGCGCGTTTGCTGTCCTGCTTCCGTCCAGGGAAAGCTCTGTGTGTGGTGCAGAAAAATCCCAGGGAGACGGTGGGAGGGTTCACGGGCTGGTTTTTATTTGGGCTTTCTTTTTATTTCTCTAAAGAAAGTAAGGCCTTCAAAGGAAATAATTCCTTTTGCATCGTGTACGCGAGACCGTGTAGTGAAATGTATCACTGAGCTTCTTCAAACCTTCCCTCCGGAAGAAGGAGTAAGTGGAACTAAAACCCTACGTTTTCAGAAGCCCAGGAGCAACATGAAGTGCCAAACATTGTCGTGGCTCAGTGGTAATTGTTACTGGGTGTAATACTTCCCGGAGCTCAGAGCAGAGTTTTATGTCCTGGGTACCCATAGAATTCACTCCAAAGTGTCGTGGAAGTCGGCAATTCATCCCAATCGCTGGTATTATAAGTTTCATAGCTCCGGCCCTTTCTTAGTTGTAGGAATTCCTTTGTGCGTATCCCTGCGGTAACCTATTTCAACCAGCAGTTCCCTGTGGTGCTTTATTTACTTGTCCAACTGTTTGGAAGTCTGTTAGTCTAAAGATCAGATGCTCTGAAACAAATCTTATTACTTTAACCAGCTCTGCAAATTCTTCTTTCTCCATTTTTATTGACTTCTCTTCAGCTAGAACTAATACACATGCAGCAGGTGGGCAAGTATGTCTCTCAAAGTTTAGCCTCTCAGATTTAACATGAGAAACTATAAATCTTTTTGTTTTCCTTGGAAAATGTGGGAAACCACAGGTATTTGAAGAGTTGCCTCCTCAGTGGATTTGTGAAGTTTATACTGGTTGCTGTAATTTTTGAAGCAGAAGTCTGGGAAATTTGAAGAGAATGCTGCATTCTGGGGCGTAGACTAATTACTGCTTTTCCTCGTGTTACGTGTTTTTTCAAGCTGCAATCAAAAGCAAAGGAATGGGCACGTTTTAAGTTTTTTTTTCCTTTCATCCAGCCTGGCACTACCAGTAACGATACAGCGTAAAACTTCCTTCACCCGGGCTGCTACGGGCGGGTTCGGTCGGCGCTGCTCACCAGCCCTCGGTTTAGAAGGCGTGTCCAGCTCCTCTGTATTTTTCATCTCTATGCACATTTTAAAAGTAATTTTAGATGTTAAAAGTCAGTGCTAATTAAGTGTTTTAAGAAATTATCTTTCAGGAATTCCCCTTTCTCCCCCCCGTCCCCCCCCCCTCCGCCCAGTCTCCTGGCCACCTCCTGCTCCCCAGCTTGAGCACTTCTCCCATCTCTGGGAGATGCTTGCGTCTCTCGTGGCACTTTCCTCCAACAGATATCAAAGTCCTTTCCAAAGCGACCTGCCCGGGGTTCCTGCAGGCTGGGGCCTGTCCCGGCGCGCTCGTCCCTGGGACACTCGTTTCTTCCCATGTCTTCTGAGGATTGGGCTGCACCAGGAGCCGGGATGGGAAAGTTCTGATGTCTGGGGTGTGCAGAGCAGTTCACTGGAGTTGTTTTTCCACCTTAAGCACCAGTGGCTGCCGTCACACAGTGCAAACAGGGGAACATACACGCTGCCTTATTTTAGAAAAACCATCAAGGGAAGGAATCTATAAGGTAGCGGCTTTCCTTGAGCGGAGCGTGTTTGCTTTAAACACACAGCTCTGCATGGATCTCGGGATCGGTTATCGAGTATCAGCTTGGCAGGGGTCCAGAGGCTGCTGCAAGGACAGGGCTGAGCGCAGTGAGCTGCAAAGTTTGAAATGCCCAGCTGATCAGTGAGGCTGGTGAAGGAGTCCATAAAAGGTCTGTAAACTTTTAAGGTCAGTTAAGTAATAGGTGAATTGCGGCAGACAGCGTGATGTCAGGTTGTACTCGGGGTCGAGGTTCAGTAAAACTGTAAATGTGCATCAAAACCTTGGATTTCTCATGGAAAACCTCACTGCAACACGAGAACAGGAGTCTTTTAGCACATCGGAAATGTTAAACGCAAACCGAGGCGATGCCGGACGAGGCTGGGTGTATTTCAGAAAAGGTGACTTCAGGAAGTGACCCGACACCCCGCTGATCTCCTGGGTTTAATGTGAGACGTCGGGGCTCCTCACGTGCGGCGGAGGCTGTGGCTCCGATGGCCGCGGTGCCCGTGTAGGGTGTCCGGCAGTGACGGGCGAGCCTGGTTCACAAGGGTGTAGGTAACGCAGTGTGTTCCGCATCTTCCAGAGCATCCAGAGCCTGGCCTCGCGGAGTGCCCCGCGGCTGCACACAACGGCTCATCTCTTGACTTGTCCTGCCCTTCTCTGAGCAAGAGGGTCAGTCAGTGGGGGCAACAGCCGCCCGCCCGCAGCCAGTCCCGGGTGATGTTTCCGTGTTCAGCACTTGATGCTGGAGCATTCTCAGTGAAAGAAAAATAACTTTTGTTTGGCCCAAAAAAAAAAGAAAAAGCCTTTGGGGATTGAATTTCAGAGCCTCCTGCCTTCCTCCCAGGCCCCTCCGAGGGCTGAAATGATTTGTGTGCGAGGGCCTGTGACCCAGGGAGGCATCGAAGAGCGGAGAAGGGAAACATTTGGAGTTCAGAGGGACAGTGGGTCTTGCTGACCAGCGTAAGACAATGCAGATGTTTCAGATCATGAGGTCTCTGATGATGATGAGAAAACGCCCCCAACAGCCTACGAACCAGGTTCTTCTCTACAACCCTTCTTTCTTTTTGTTGTGTAGTGATGCCGCATTGCACAGGTTTGAGTTTTTGGGATTTATCATGGAAGAATCCCCGTGGTTATTGAATTACATAGGTCTGAAAAGTAGGGTGGGATTTTAATTTCTCCCCGGGGGCTACGAGCTCCGCCCGTGTGTGTTGGAGGTGGCAGGGGTACCCAGGCCGGCCGTGTGTGCTGCAAGCCCTGGCAGTGGCCTGTGGAGGAAGGTTGTCTGCAGAGGAGCAGAGCCAGAAGAGCAATAGTTTTTGGACAAGAGTCCAACAATAACTGCATGTCCCATTGCCTTGTCTGATATAAACAGAGATTTCTTGGAAAGAGGACAGATTCTGGGACAAGGAAAGAAAAATACTGGCAGAGGGGAGAAGGAGGAGAACTTGTTCAGGATCCTAATTCAGCAGTAGGTGTGCTGAGTGCCTGTGGCACTGACAGCTCGCCGCAGCAGCTCGCTCTGCCTGGTTGATCCTGACACTCCTGCACTCAGGAGGAGGGGAGAGAAACCATGGAGCAGCCCCAAATCCTCTAGAGGGGAGCTCCGAGCCCCAGCCCCAGCACGTGGATTTGAACCCACGTCAGAGCCCGGGCAAAGTGTCGCCCAGCATCCCGGTACCCGGGCTGAAGCTGTACGAATTTTACACCTCGGCTCTGCTGTGAAAAGGTGTATCAGCGCTATGTACGTAGCGTATGTATGAGCGTAGAGAACAGCGTACACGGAGGACCCCAAGCTGGGCAAACAACCCCTGACTGTATCTGGTTTAGAGCTTGAGACGCGGGGAGCAGCAGGCAGCAGCCCTGCTGTGCTTGGGTGTGTGCTGGGGTCTCTGGTGGAGGGAGCCCTTGTCCATGCCCAGGCCCCAGCACAGGGCTCTGGTCTCCAGCAGCCCAGAGCCATGCAGGGCTCAAGGATGGCTCCCAGATGTGTCCCACAGGACCATGACCTCAGCCCCGGGCGGGAGGTGCGGCGGGAAGATGCCTGGGAAGGTGGTCACCGAGTACCTCACACCCTGGCCGGGCAGTCCCCTCTGCGGCTGGAGGCAGTGGTGGGCACCCTTGCCTGGGGGGACTCCCAAAATCATGGGACTCCCTTCCTACGCT